>NC_053390.1:289197644-289231537 GCF_905171765.1 Bufo bufo | reverse complement strand
CATGGGGTCAAAAAAAGAGTCCAGCAAAATCTGCCTCCCAAAAACCATATTAAGTTTTGTTTGGCTGTTAACCCTTGTTTTGTAACTGGAAAAATTTGATTAAAATGGAAAATCTGCCCAAAAAGTTAAATTTTGAAATTTTATCTCTATTTTCCATTAATTCTTGTGGAACACCTAAAGGGTTAAAAAGTTAGTAAAATCTGTTTTGTATACCTTGAAGGGTGTAGTTTCTAAAATAGGGTCACGTTTTTGGAGTTTCTACTCTAGGGGTGCATGAGGGGGTCTTCAAATGTGACATGGCAGCTTAAAATTATCCCAATGAAATCTGCTTTTCAAAAACCATATGGCGTTCCTTTCCTTCTGCGCAATATCGTGTGCCCGTACAGCAGTTTACGACCACATAGGGGTTGTTTCTGTAAACTACAGAATCAGGGCAATAAATATAGAGTTTTGTTTGGCTGTTAACCCTTGCTTTGTTAGTGTAAAAAAATTGATCAAAATGGAAAATCTGCCAAAAATTCTAAAATTTCATCTCCATTTTCCATTAATTGTTGTGGAACACCTAAAGGGTTAACAAAGTTTATAAAATCTGTTTTGAATACTTTGAGGGGTGTAGTTTCTAAAATGGGGTCACTTTTGGGTAGTTTCTATTATGTAAGCCTCACAAAGTGACTTCAGACCTGAACTGGTACTTAAAAAGTGGGTTTGGAAATTTTCTGAAAAATTTCAAGATTTGCTTCTGAACTTCTAAGCCTTCTAAAGTCCCCAAAAAATAAAATGGCATTCACAAAATGACCCAAACATGAAGTAGACATATGGGGAATTTAAAGTAATAACTATTTTTGGAGGTATTACTATCTATTATAAAAGTGGAGAAATTGAAATTAGTAAATTTGCTAATTTTTCAAAATTATTGGAAATTTGGCATTTTTTAAATAAATAAAAATACATTTTTTGACCTAATTTTGCCACTGTCATGAAGTACAATATGTGACGAGAAAACTGTCTCAGAATGGCCTGGATAAGTAAAAGCGTTTTAAAGTTATCATAACATAAAGTGATACATGTCAGATTTGCAAAAAATGACCTGGTCCTTAAGGTGGAAAATGGCAGGGTCCTGAAGGGGTTAAAGAGGACTTTTCATGCAATTTTATTAATGTAGATATATACCTGTACTTGCGGGGTACCCCCCGCTGATACTACCACCCTGCTTGATTTTTTTTAAATATGCCTTCTATGCCCCACCGGATTTCTCCCACTCAGTATGATAATACTGAGCATCGGAGCAATGAGGAGGAGACTGAGTCTTACTCCGTGGCCGTCTCCTTCTCTCCTGGCTGTAGCGCTGTCCAATCGCAGCGCAGAGCGTCACAGCCAGGGCTCTACGCTGCGATTGGACAGAGGTACAGCCAGGGGAGAAGGAGACGCCCACTGAGAAAGACTTAGTCTCCTCCTCATCACTCCGATGCTCAGTATTAGCATATTGAGCAGGAGAAATCCGGCGGGGCACAGGAGGCATATATTACAAAATCAAGCAGGGTGGCAGCATCAGCGGGGGGTACCCCACAAGTACAGGTATATATCTCCCTTAATAAAATCACATGAAAGGTCCTCTTTAAAAGTGATTGTGTGGGTTCTAGTGTACCTGCTGAATGTTAGGGGGCACTATTTATAAGTACACTGTGTAATTTAATTACAGTAACTCCTAGTCCGATTGCCTGGAGGGCAGCAAAAGATCAACCACTGTTCAGAGGGTTCAATAGCATCCACTGAATCACACTATCATGAGCAGCTTATACATCCTATACACTTTAGCAGACTGGCCTTTAAGGACATGCAAGCAACTGCAGTGATTCTCTTAGTTGCTTATAAAACTTCTATTTAATCACTTTATTAAAATGTCCTGTCAAATAGCTCGAAACTGGAACTACACTTTAAGAATAAATGGTCAGTACATTAATACACATTGAAGATGTCAAAAACAGGATGTGGCCATAGTTTAACCTGGTTACTATGTTCAAATCATTGTGTAGGATGCTTCTCAGTAAATTGCTTTGGCTAGAATTACAGAAAAAAGAAGCATGTTTCTCAGCAAAGTTAACACCGTAAATTCTCCACACACATTATGCGAAAGTCAAAGGATTTCCCTGAATTGTACTTACTCTAAATCCCATTTGTATAATATTGTATAATAATACCATAAATGAAAAATGAGGTAGTCAAGGACGAATGGTTTATGTTTCATGTGTACCCTAATATGGAAATACAATGGCATTCTGACATTGTATTCCTCAATCCTCATGGATATTTTTATAAAAGTAAAAAAAAAAGTTTCTAAAATGAGGCTTTTTAGCTATGTTTCTCATGTTTTAGCAACTCAAGGTCTCTGCAACCTGAAATGGTGCCTGAAAAACTGGAGACCCGAAATCCAAAAGGTACTCCTTCAATTCTGAAGCCGGTATTTTAGTCAAGTAGCTCTCTAGGTCCGCGTATAGGATTAGTTCACTTGCTGTGTTCAAAAAAATGAATTGAAATAAAAAATTTAAATATGCAAAAACAAAAATTACATTTTAAAATTTCACCACCATTTTGCATTAATTAATGTGAAACACATAATGGTTTAACAACCTTCCTAAATGAAGTTCAGAACACTTAGAGGGGTGCAGTTTTTAAAATGGGGTGATTTAATGGGAGTTTCAATATATAGGCTTCTCATAGACACGTCAGAGCTGAATTGGTCCCTAAATTTTCAGATTTGAAAAATGGAACTGTGTCCTTAAAGGAGTTGTCATAACCCCTGGAAACGAGCAGTATATAATGTGATGGAAAAATGAATCAAACTAGCAAAGGAGGCAATATGGATAATAACATTACATTAGTAAGTGCCTTGTATTAACTTTCTCTACACATGATAAATGTCACTTGCTGAAGTGAGACAACCCCTTTAAGGTCAAATAGGCTTCATTCTTAAGGGGTTAAGCGTTTAGTTCATGTTTTTAGTGAATTAGTAGTAGCACAGTTAGGCAGGCAGAACTAATATATGTAGTAAATCTGGAAGTTGGGTCTGGTGTATGCGCGCAATACACCAGTGTGTGCAACCAATAATAATCTGGCCTCTGCTGAGGTAATAAACAGCAACTACCAGATATTCATTACAATCGCCAATAATACTGTGGCTACACTGTAGTATTTTAAACAGTACTCTCACAATTAAACTAAATAAGGTTATAGCAATGGAAAATAAAGGTTAAGATTTATGTAGTTAGTTGGTGAGAAACAGGGTGATATATAGATGTTAGGACTTTGTGCATGAGAAATAATTCTTTTTATGTCACAATAATTGTTGGTATGACAGCAAGTTTTATTTAAAAGGCACGGCAATGGGGGCAAAATTCACCCCAAAATATGCAAATTTATTTATCTTATTGGGAGACACAGAATATCAATCACTTGCTGAATGAAAATGTTGTCACATGACTAAAATACTGGAAAAGTTATACAGATTATTGTTTATATAGGTGGGGAAAGAAGCTGATGTATAAAAGTTTGTTTTTGGTCAAATAGAAATGACTGGAATTTGCAATCCACTAGTGATCTCAATAGGGATAGTGTGGTGTTTTTAAAATTTGTTTTATTTATGAAATATGATGAAATAAATACAAAAATGTATTTTAAACCTACAGATATACAATATGTGTATAGATAAAACAACTTGCCATAACTCAATATGGCTTAAAAACATTCCAAAAATGCAAGTTTTCAGATTGTGGGACGAGTGTAAAGAAAAATTAGGATATTTAAAAATATGACCCAGTAATAGGGGGCCCTAAGCAATATACCGTATATACTCGAGTATAAGCCGACCCGAGTATAAGCCGAGCCCCTAATTTTACCCCCAAAAAATGGGAAAAATTATTGACTCGAGTATAAGACTAGGGTGGGAAATGCAGCTATAATGCAGAGTGTATGTGTATACAATGCACACACTCTACATTATATACACACATCTGCAAGAGGGTGACTCCCTGTATTTAATGCAGAGTGTGTGCATTATATACACACACACTCTGCATTAAATACAGGGAGCCATCCACAGATCTCCCCCCTAAACAGTGCCATCCACAGATCTCCCCCCTAAACAGTGCCATCCACAGATCTCCCCCTTAAACAGTGCCATCCACAGATCCCCCTACAGTGCCATCCACAGATACCCCTACAGTGCCATCCACAGATCCCCCTACAGTGCCATCCACAGATCCCCCTACAGTGCCATCCACAGATCCCCCTACAGTGCCATCCACAGATCCCCCTACAGTGCCATCCACAGATCCCCCTACAGTGCCATCCACAGATCCCCCTACAGTGCCATACACAGATCCCCCTACAGTGCCATCCACAGATCCCCCTACAGTGCCATACACAGATCCCCCTACAGTGCCATCCACAGATCCCCCTACAGTGCCATACACAGATCCCCCTACAGTGCCATACACATATCCCCCTACAGTGCCATACACAGATCCCCCTCCCCGACGCTCACAGCAGTATTCTTACTTTGTCTTTGCTCCGGTAATACAGGCAGTGCGGGGAGCGGCGCTCACTCACTGACGTCACGCGCCTTCTCCCACTAGGCGGCGCATGCGCGTGACGTCAGTGAGTGAGCGCCGCCCCCCGCACTGCCTGTATTACCGGAGCTAGACTAGACTCGAGTATAAGACGAGGAGGCTTTTTGAGCACAAAAATATGTGCCAAAAAACTCGTCTTATACTCGAGTATATACGGTATGTAAGAAAAGTGATAAAACAGATAAGTTAAAGTATAAGTAACTAGGAGTTTTTGAAACAGAACAGTAAAGAGAGAGAAAATTCAGGTTTGTTCACTTGGTGTGAGTCCTATGTGGGGTGTAAAAATGATAAAGGAATAGACACAAGAAATGCTCAGAATTTAGATCTAATAATCTAAATAATTAATTTAAAATGATGAAACATGTATCTTGTGAAAATGTAGTTTTTTTTTTATGCACTGGAATTCCTATGTGGCCTCCAGTACATAGGACATACCATGATGAAACTAAAAACAAGAATGAGGGAACATGTTTACAATAAAAAAAATTGGTTTAGAAACCTATAAGGAGACATTTGCAAGAAGTGAAAATTTTTATTCTAATTTCCTCTGTGCAGAACAAAAGGAACAAAGGGGAAAATACAGTAAGTGAATGTTCTCCTACCCAATGTAACTTTTTTCTGGATTTACTACATCTGGTATTGAATGAAAATTACTCCTTAGTGGGGGATACTTACTATGTGCAACAACGGGGGACCGCGATGGGCTTGAATGTGGCCCCCGCCCTATGCAAATACATTTATGGCATCATTTGAAGAAGAACATGTATATAAAAACATAGATTTTTGCAGTTACTTGAAAGTTTGGAAAAGATTCATTGCGTGTTTTGCATATAAGCGGTGCCACTCGAGTCCCTCCTCACCTTTTTCAATGGATTAAACAGGGTACATTCTAACCTACAGTTTACTATTACGTATGATCAATAATGTGTTCGTTTTTTAGATGCTTTGATCTACAAAAAAGAAGATGGCCTTTTGGAAACTGATTTATTCCAAAAGGAGACAGATAGAAATAGTATTCTCCTCTTTACTAGGGCACACTTCCCGTCTTTGGAAAAAAGCAATACCAAAATCCCAATTTCAGAGGGTGAGACGGTTAGTGTCTGATCAATCTGTCTGCAAGATAAGACTTGAAGAAATGAGATATCGATTTTGTAGGAGGGGTTATCGTAAAAAAGTATTGGAAAGAGTGATGGAGGAATCTGCATTCTCCAGGGAAACACAAGACAAGGGCCCTTGCATTGCCATTATTAGGAAATTTTACCCTTTCAATATGCAGATTGATCGTATTATCAAGAAAAACTGGCATATTCTGGAGGATGCGTATCCAGAGGTTGGGGATGTTCCAGGTCCCCCTATTGATATGCAATAAAAAGTACCCCAACTTGCGAGATAAACTTGTGTGGGCAGATATAAGCCCCTCTTCTAACAGATTGGGACAAAGTACTCCATTGTTCAATGTTCGCACATTATTAAAGGATCAGAATTTTATCATCCACATATTGGTAAACCTTTTAAAATTAAGGGCTACTACACATGTAATACTACCAATGTCATTTATTTAATAAAATGTCCCTGTGGTCTGCTATACATAGGAGAAACTATGCAGAAACTATGCAGAATATGTAAAGCATAAGTCGACAATTTGTACTGAAAACCTCTTGTTGCCAACACCCCACGGTTTCTATACCTTTAAATATCGGATTTCCCAGCTTAGTTATCAAGTAATTCAGCAGTTGAAGCTACCCAGAAGGGGAGGTGACATTAAGAGATAACTACTGAAAAGGGAAGCATACTGGATCCATACCCTGGGGACATTGCAATCACAGGGTCTGAATAGAGACTATGAGATTAGTCATATTGATGATTGATACAGTGATTTATCATCTTTTCTTGTATTCTTTTCAGAGCTCATCGCAACATTGATCTATATTGTGTATCCTTTCTTGCATTTATAAGCAGATATGACCCCAGATTCCAGTCCAGGTTTTTGCATGTACCTGGCTCTACGTCACATATATGGTGTGAGAGTAACATCGTATTTCATAAGTTGAAAAAGGCCAGGACGGGCCGAAACGCATCCTGTCTGTATGTAATTCATAATTTTTGAAGAATGCAATAAAAACCACTGAAGATTCTTGAAACGCTGCTGGGACAGAGATAGCTGTCAATCACTGATAGAACCATTCTGAGGGCTACTGAGCTCAGAATAAGCATTGATTTAAATAAGTAAATTGCAGGTTTTGCTGAACTCATCTCCCCCTGCTCTATAAGATTATATCTGCAGGTTGCACTGTATTTTCATGGTGATAGGTTCCCTTTAGCCATGCAGTAAATGTCCAAAAGTCAAGCTTCATATCATCAATACAGGCTATAGCTACCAGAGAGGGGTCGTTGATCCAGGGAGTTATCTGATTGCCTTATTGGTGTCACGACTATGTTCATGGTCGTGACTCTTAGAGCCGCATGCAGTTGCCAGCAGTCAGTTTGGTTGTTCACCGCAGGTGAGGGCTGTGAGTTGTTTGCCTCACGTGTGGTTGCCGCTGGCAACATGATGTTGTTGGCTGTGTAGCAGCCTAAGCTGACTGCTGGGCTGCTCACTGTCTATGCATGCGGTTGCCTCTGGCAACTTGTGTAGTGTATGTGTGCATTTTCCCTGTTTGGTGTGCACGGGGTTTAGTTGTGTGTGCATTTCCCCTTTAAGTGGCTTCACTACCCTGTCTGGTGTTGGAAGGGTTAACTCCCATCCTAGTGTGTCTGAGTGGGTGTGGCTGCTTGGGCTATTTAGCTTCCGCTGAATGCCTGAAGGAGAGGGGTACTCCAGCCATGCTGTATGCTGGAGTCATCCTCCTGGTCTTCTTATGCCATATGTCCAATGAGGGCCACCCTTGTGGTCATAAGTAAATGTCATGATGTTAAGTTTATGTTCTGCTGCAGTCTCACCTTTGTGCAGCTATGGTGTCCTGGTTTCCTGTGTGATTTGTTGATGTGTGCTGTGTCCTTTTATGTTGGTGTGGACATCAGCACTTGTGCACGGGTTCCAGTCAGAGTGTCTGTGGCAGGTAGGGTGGAACTGGTTTAACTTACCTGCCATATCCATATGCTGTATATGTTCCCTTCTCCTTGCAGCTTGGCCAGTTGAGACTCCTGTTCGTCCGTGATGTGGAGGAACAGGTCGTCTTACTCTGCTCCTAGTCCAGGGATTTCCTGAGGGCTAGTAGGGACCTGAGGTTCCGGAGTATGAGCCCTCCTACCATCTGGGTTAACTCATACGGTTAGTATGTTAAGATTACAGCTATATTAGGTAAAGTGGGCTATTGCAAAAAAAAGTGTATGTATTGTATTCCCCCCACCAGTCCCCCTCTTTCCAGTAAACCTGAATGCAGATGTGGCAGAGGTTATGTGTATTTGGGATGTACCCGAGAGCATTTGGGGTGAGACTGAATGAGTATGTAGGTGTGTGGATCATGCTTATAGAGTGTATGTACAGGTATGAACTATGGGGATAAAGTATATGTAGGGGGTATACCTTTGTGTATAGAGTTTATATAGAGGTATAAATATATGTATAGAGTGTTTGTAGGTGTATAACTGTGAAAAGAATGTATGTAGGGGTATAACTATGTATAGTGTGTATGTAGGGCTATAATTATATGTACAGAGTGTATGTAGGGGTATAACTATGTGTATAGTGTATGTAGGGGTCTAAGTATGTGTATAGAGTATATGTAGGGGTCTAAGTATGTGTATAGAGTATACGTAGGGGTATAACTATGTGTAAAGAATGTATTTAAGGGTATATCTATATGTATAGAGTGTATGTAGTGGTATAACTATGTACATAGAGTGTATGTAGGGGTATAACTATGTGTATAGAGTGTATGTAGAGGTCTAAGTATGTGTATAGAGTATATGTAGGGGTATAACTATGTGTACAGAATGTATTTAGGGGTATAGCTATATGTATAGAGTGTATGTAGTGGTATAACTATGTACATAGAGTGTATGTAGGGGTATAACTATACGTATAGAGTTCATGCAGGGGTATAACTGTGTATAGAGTGTATACAGGGATATAATTATATGTATAGAGTGTATGTAGGGGTATAACTATGTGTACAGGGTGTATTTAGGGGTATAAATATGTGTATAGAATGTATTTAGGGGTATATCTATTTGTAAGTAGTGGTATAACTATATGTATAAAGTGTATGTAGTGATATAACTATGTGCATAGAATGCACAGTGCCTTGCAAAAGTATTCACCCCCCTTGACTTTTTTCGTATTTTGCTACATTACAGCCTTAGGGTCCATTCACACGTCCGCAATTTCGTTCCGCATTTTGCGGAACGGAATTGTGGACCCATTCATTTCTATGGGGCAGCACAATGTGCTGCCCGGATCCGGAATTGCGGACCCACACTTCCAGGTCCGCAATTCCGTTCCCGAAAAAAATAGAAAATGTCCTATTCTTGTCTGCAATTACAGACAAGAATAGGCATTTTCTATTAAGTGCCGGCGATGTGCGGTCCGCAAAATGTGGAACGCACATCACCGATGTCCGGGTTTTGCGGATCCGCAAAACACACACGGACGTGTGAATGGACCCTTAACCACCTCCGGACCGCTGTACGCACAGACGCGTCCTGGAGGTGGTTGATTGATTCCGAGTGGACGCGCCGGCGCGTCCTCTCGCGATGGCCGAGATTTCCTGTGAACGCGCGCACACAGGCGCGCGCGCTCACAGGAACGGAAGGTAAGAAAGTGGATCTCCAGCCTGCCAGCGGCGATCGTTCGCTGGCAGGCTGGAGATGTGATTTTTTTAACCCCTAACAGGTATATTAGACGCTGTTTTGATAACAGCGTCTAATATACCTGCTACCTGGTCCTCTGGTGGTCCCCTTTGTTTGGATCGACCACCAGAGGACACAGGTAGCTCAGTAATATGTTGCACCAAGCACCACACTACACTACACCCCCCCCCCGTCACTTATTAACCCCTTATTCACCCTTGATCACCCCATATAGACTCCCTGATCACCCCCCTGTCATTGATTACCCCCCTGTCATTGATCACACCCCTGTAAAGCTCCATTCAGACGTCCGCATGATTTTTACGGATCCACTGATAGATGGATCGGATCCGCAAAACGCACACGGACGTCTGAATGGAGCCTTACAGGGGCATGATCAATGACTGTGGTGATCACCCCATATAGACTCCCTGATCACCCCCCTGTCATTGATTACCCCCCTGTCATTGATCACCCCCCTGTAAAGCTCCATTCAGACGTCTGCATGATTTTTACGGATCCACTGATAGATGGATCGGATCCGCAAAACGCACACGGACGTCTGAATGGAGCCTTACAGGGGCATGATCAATGACTGTGGTGATCACCCCATATAGACTCCCTGATCACCCCCCTATCATTGATTACCCCCCTGTCATTGATCACACCCCTGTAAAGCTCCATTCAGACGTCCGCATGATTTTTACGGATCCACTGATAGATGGATCGGATCCGCAAAACGCACACGGACGTCTGAATGGAGCCTTACAGGGGCATGATCAATGACTGTGGTGATCACCCCATATAGACTCCCTGATCACCCCCCTGTCATTGATTACCCCCCTGTCATTGATCACCCCCCTGTAAAGCTCCATTCAGACGTCTGCATGATTTTTACGGATCCACTGATAGATGGATCGGATCCGCAAAACGCACACGGACGTCTGAATGGAGCCTTACAGGGGCATGATCAATGACTGTGGTGATCACCCCATATAGACTCCCTGATCACCCCCCTATCATTGATTACCCCCCTGTCATTGATCACACCCCTGTAAAGCTCCATTCAGACGTCCGCATGATTTTTACGGATCCACTGATAGATGGATCGGATCCGCAAAACGCACACGGACGTCTGAATGGAGCCTTACAGGGGCATGATCAATGACTGTGGTGATCACCCCATATAGACTCCCTGATCACCCCCCTGTCATTGATTACCCCCCTGTCATTGATCACCCCCCTGTAAAGCTCCATTCAGATGTCCGCATGATTTTTACGGATCCACTGATAGATGGATCGGATCCGCAAAACGCACACGGACGTCTGAATGGAGCCTTACAGGGGCATGATCAATGACTGTGGTGATCACCCCATATAGACTCCCTGATCACCCCCCTGTCATTGAATACCCCCCTGTCATTGATCACCCCCCTGTAAAGCTCCATTCAGATGTCCGCATGATTTTTACGGATCCACTGATAGATGGATCGGATCCGCAAAACGCACACGGACGTCTGAATGGAGCCTTACAGGGGCGTGATCAATGACTGGTGATCACCCCATATAGACTCCCTGATCACCCCCCTGTCATTGATCACCCCCCTGTCATTGATTACCCCCCTGTCATTGATCACCCCTCTGTAAGGCTCCATTCAGACATTTTTTTGGCCCAAGTTAGCGGAAATTATTATTTTTTTCTTACAAAGTCTCATATTCCACTAACTTGTGTCAAAAAATAAAATCTCACATGAACTCACCATATCCCTCACGGAATCCAAATGCGTAAAATTTTTTAGACATTTATATTCCAGACTTCTTCTCACGCTTTAGGGCCCCTAGAATGCCAGGGCAGTATAAATACCCCACATGTGACCCCATTTCAGAAAGAAGACACCCCCAGGTATTCCGTGAGGGGCATATTGAGTCCATGAAAGATTGAAATTTTTGTCCCAAGTTAGCGGAAAGGGAGACTTTGTGAGAAAAAAAAAAATAAAATTAATTTCCGCTAACTTGTGCCAAAAAAAATAAAATTCTATGAACTCGCCATGCCCCTCATTGAATACCTTGGGGTGTCTTCTTTCCAAAATGGGGTCACATGTGGGGTATTTATACTGCCCTGGCATTCTAGGGGCCCTAAAGCGTGAAAAGAAGTCTGGGATCCAAATGTCTAAAAATGCCCTCATAAAAGGAATGTGGGCCCCTTTGCGCATTTAGGCTGCAAAAAAGTGTCACACATCTGGTATCGCCATACTCAGGAGAAGTTGGGCAATGTGTTTTGGGGTGTCATTTTACATATACCCATGCTGGGTGAGAGAAATATCTTGGCAAAAGACAACTTTTCCCATTTTCTTATACAAAGTTGGCATTTGACCAAGATATTTATCTCACCCAGCATGGGTATATGTAAAATGACACCCCAAAACACATTCCCCAACTTCTCCCAAGTACGGAGATACCACATGTGTGGCACTTTTTTGCAGCCTAGGTGGGCAAAGGGGCCCACATTCCAAAGAGCACCTTTCGGATTTCACAGGTCATTTACCTACTTACCACACATTAGGGCCCCTGGAAAATGCCAGGGCAGTATAACTACCCCACAAGTGACCCCATTTTGGAAAGAAGACACCCCAAGGTATTCCGTGAGGGGCATGGCGAGTTCCTCGAATTTTTTATTTTTTGTCACAAGTTAGTGGAAAATGATGATTTTTTATTTTATTTATTTTTTTCTTACAAAGTCTCATATTCCACTAACTTGTGACAAAAAATAAAAACTTCCATGAACTCACTATGCCCATCAGCCAATACCTTGGAGTGTCTTCTTTCCAAAATGGGGTCACTTGTGGGGTAGTTATACTGCCCTGGCATATTAGGGGCCCAAATGTGTGGTAAGGAGTTTGAAATCAAATTCTGTAAAAACTGACCAGTGAAATCCGAAAGGTGCTCTTTGGAATATGGGCCCCTTTGCCCACCTAGGCTGCAAAAAAGTGTCACAGATCTGGTATCTCTGTATTCAGGAGAAGTTGAGGAATGTGTTTTGGGGTGTCTTTTTACATATACCCATGCTGGGTGAGATAAATATCTTGGTCAAATGCCAACTTTGTATAAAAAAATGGGAAAAGTTGTCTTTTGCCAAGATATTTCTCTCACCCAGCATGGGTATATGTAAAATGACACACCAAAACACATTCCCCAACTTCTCCCGAGTACGGAGATACCACATGTGTGGCACTTTTTTGCAGCCTAGGTGGGCAAAGGGGCCCACATTCCAAAGAGCACCTTTCGGATTTCACAGGTCATTTACCTACTTACCACACATTAGGGCCCCTGGAAAATGCCAGGGCAGTATAACTACCCCACAAGTGACCCCATTTTGGAAAGAAGACACCCCAAGGTATTCCGTGAGGGGCATGGCGAGTTCCTAGAATGTTTTATTTTTTGTCACAAGTTAGTGGAAAATGATGATTTTTTATTTATTTATTTTTTTCTTACAAAGTCTCATATTCCACTAACTTGTGACAAAAAATAAAAACTTCCATGAACTCACTATGCCCATCAGCGAATACCTTGGGGTGTCTTATTTCCAAAATGGGGTCACTTGTGGGGTAGTTATACTGCCCTGGCATTCTAGGGGCCCAAATGCGTGATAAGGAGTTTGAAATCAAATTCTGTAAAAACTGACCAGTGAAATCCGAAAGGTGCTCTTTGGAATATGGGCCCCTTTGCCCACCTAGGCTGCAAAAAAGTGTCACACATCTGGTATCTCCGTACTCAGGAGAAGTTGGGGAATGTGTTTTGGGGTGTCATTTTACATATACCCATGCTGGGTGAGAGAAATATCTTGGCAAAAGACAACTTTTCCCATTTTTTTATACAAAGTTGGCATTTGACCAAGATATTTATCTCACCCAGCATGGGTATATGTAAAAAGACACCCCAAAACACATTCCTCAACTTCTCCTGAATACAGAGATACCAGATGTGTGACACTTTTTTGCAGCCTAGGTGGGCAAAGGGGCCCATATTCCAAAGAGCACCTTTCGGATTTCACTGGTCATTTTTTACAGAATTTGATTTCAAACTCCTTACCACACATAAAAAGCTCTGGTGCAACCAATTACCTTCAGAAGTCACATAATTCGTGAACTGACGTCCGCCTGTGTGCAATCTATGTGTCACATGATCTGTCATTACATATACACACCTTTTTTGAAAGGCCCCAAAGGCTGCAACACCTAAGCAAGAGGCATCACTAACCAAACACTGCCATGAAGACCAAGGAACTCTCCAAACAAGTAAGGGACAATGTTGTTGAGAAGTACAAGTCAGGGTAAGGTTATAAAAAAATATTAAAATCTTTGATGATCCTCAGGAGCACCATCAAATCTATCACAACCAAATGGCACTACAGCAAACCTGCCAAGAGACGGCCGCCCACCAAAACTCATGGACCGGGCAAGGAGGGCACTAATTAGAGAGGCAGCACAGAGACCTAAGGTCACATTGGAGGAGCTGCAGAGTTCCACAGCAGAGACTGGAGTATCTGTACATAGGATGACAATAAGCTGTACGCTCCATAGAGTTGGGCTTTATGGCAGAGTGGCCAGAAGAAAGCCATTACTTTCAGTTAAAAACAATAAGGCACGTTGTGAGTTTGCGAAAAGGCATGTGGGAGACTCCCAAAATGTATGGAGGAAGGTGCTCTGGTTTGATGAGACTAAAATTGAACTTTTCGGCCATCAAAGAAAACGCTATGTCTGGTGCAAACCCAACACATCACATCCCCCAAAGAACACCATCCCCACAGTGAAACATGGTGGTGGCAGCATCATGCTGTGGGCATGTTTTTCAGCAGCCGGGACTGGGAAACTAGTCAGAGTTGAGGGTAAGATGGATGGTGCTAAATACAGGGATATTCTTGAGGAAAACCTGTACCACTCTGTGCATGATTTGAGGCTAGGACGGAGATTCACCTTCCAGCAGGACAATGACCCCAAACACACTGCTAAAGCAACACTTGAGTGGTTTAAGGGGAAACATGTAAACATGTTGGAATGGCGTAGTCAAAGCCCAGATCTCAATCCAATAGAAAATCTGTGGTCAGACTTAAAGATTGCTGTTCACAAGCGCAAACCATCCAACTTGAAGGAGCTGGAGCAGTTTTGTAAGGAGGAATGGGCAAAAATCCCAGTGGTAAGATGTTGCAAGCTCATAGAAACTTATCCAAAGCGACTTGGAGCTGTTATTGATGCAAAAGGTGGCTCTACAAAGTATTGACTTTAGGGGGGTGAATAGTTATGCAAATTGACTTTTTCTGTTATTTTGTTTTATTTGTTGTTTGCTTTACAATAAAAAATAAAAAATGAAAACATCTTCAAAGCTGTGGGCATGTTCTGTAAATTAAATGATGCAAATCCTCAAACAATCCATGTTAATTCCAGGTTGTGAGGCACCAAAATACGAAAAAAGTCAAGGGGTGAATACTTTTGCAAGGCACTGTATGTAGAGGTCTATGTGTATATAGTGTATGTAGAGATATAACTGTGTACATAATGTATGTAGAGGTATAACTATATGTATATAGTGGTAAAACTATATGTATAGAGTGTATGTAGTGGTATAACTATGTGCATAGAGTGTATGTAGTGATATAACTATGTGTGTAGAGTGTATGTAGGGGTATAACTATGTGTACAGGGTGTATGTAGTGGTATAACTATGTGCATAGAGTATATGTTGGGGTATAACTATGTGTACAGAATGTATGTAGTGGTATATAATGTGTGTGTATATATATATATATATATATATATATATATATATATACAAAGTTGTGCTCATAAGTTTACATACTCTTGCTGAATTTATTATTTCTTAACCATTGTTCATAGAATATGAATGATAACACAAAAACTTTTCTTTCACTCATGGTTAGTGGTTGGCAGAAGCCATTTATTGTCAAACAACTGTGTTTACTCTTTTTAAATCATAATCACAACACAAACTACCCAAATGACTCTGATCAAAAGTTTACATACCCCAGTTCTTAGTACCTTTTAACATCAATGACAGCTTGAAGTCTTTTGTGGTAGTTGTGGATGAGGCTCTTCCTGGCAAAGCTGCCCATTCTTCCTGGCAAAAGCCTCCAGTTCCCCTAAATTCTTGGGCTGTCTTGAATGAACTGCACATTTGAGGTCTCCCCAGAGTGGCTGAATGATATTGAGGTCTGGAGACTGAGATGGCCACTCCAGAACCTTCACTTTATTTTGCTGTAGCCAATGACAGGTCGACTTGGCCTTGTGTTTTGGATCATTGTCATGTTGGAATGTCCAAGTACGTCCCATGCTCAGCCCCCGGCAGTGGCTTTGCAAGGGGGGTGCGGGCCGCACCGGGTGACACCAGTGATGGGGGTGACACTAGCAGGGCCGGCATTTGTATTGCCGACCTCAGGAGATGTGTCTGGGATTCGAACCCATGATCTTCTGTATCAGAGGCAAAGCACCTAACCACACGGCCATAAGAGCGGCATTGACACTGACTGAAAAAATATGAGACTTCTACTGTTATAGCTGGCTAAGTGTACATCTATACACATGACTGCTGCCCTAACACACCCAGCACCGCTATATCTCTATATGACAGCTGTCCCAGCACACTCAGCTCTGCTATATCTCTATATATGATAGCTTCCCACGCACACCCAGCTCTGCTACATCTAAAACACATGACAGCTGCACCAGCACACTCAGCTCTACTATATCTCTATATATGACAGCTTCCCCAGCAAACCCAGCTCTGCTACATCTATACACATGACATCTGCCCAAACACACCCAGCTCTGCTACATCTATACACATGACAGCTGCCCCAGCACACTCAGCTCTGCTATATCTCTATATATCTACTGTATAGCAATACTAGAGATATATAGATGTAGCAGAGCTGGGTGTGCTGGGGCAGCTGTCATATATAGAGATATAGTAGAGCTGAGTGTACTGGTGCAGCTGTCATGTGTATTAGATGTAGCAGAGCTGGGTGTGCTGGGGCAGCTATCATATATAGAGATATAGCAGAGCTGAGTGTGCTGGGACAGCTGTCATATAGAGATATAGCAGTGCTGGGTGTGTTTGGGCAGCTGTCATGTGTATAGATGTAGCAGAGCTGGGTGTGCTGGGGGCTGGGGCAGCTGTCATATATAGAGATATAGTAGAGCTGAGTGTGCTGGTGCAGCTGTCATGTGTATTAGATGTAGCAGAGCTGGGTGTGCTGGGGCAGCTATCATAAAAAGAGATATAGCAGAGCTGAGTGTGCTGGGACAGCTGTCATATAGAGATATAGCAGTGCTGGGTGTGTTAGGGCAGCAGTCATGTGTATAGATGTATACTTAGCCAGCTATAACAGTAGAAATCTCATATTTTTTCAGTCAGTGTCAATGCAGCTCTTATAGTCGTGTGGTTAGGTGCTTTGCCTGTGATACAGAAGGTCGTGGGTTCGAATCCCAGTAGAAACTTTTCTGAAATACAAGCACTGACTCCATATATGGACATACAGGAAGAGTCTGCATCGCATCGCTGACATGGAGTGTATAAGTGTTTTTTTTTTGTTTTGTTTTTTTAATACCCGACTGTTACTGCCATGGGGGGAGCGGGAGGCACTTGATACTGGCACATGGGGGAGGGGGGTTGGCACCTGATACTGGCACATGGGGAGGGGAAGGAGAGAGGCACCTGATACTGGCACATGGGGGGGTTGGCACCTGATACTAGCACATGGGGGGAGGGGGGTTGGCACCTGATACTGGCACATGGGGGGAGAGGGGTTGGCACCTGATACTGGCACATGGGGAGGGGGGGGAGGGGGGTTGGCACTATGATACTGGCACATGGGGGGAAGGAGAGAGGCACCTGATACTGGCACATGGGGGGGGGGTTGGCACCTGATACTGGCACATGGGGGGGTTGGCACTATGATACTGGCACATGGGGGAAGGAGAGAGGCACTTGATACTGGCACATGGGTGGGTTTGGCACTATGATACTGGCACATGGGGGGAAGGAGAGAGGCACATGATACTGGCACGTGGGGGGGGGGGGGGGGTTGGCACTTGATACTGGCACATGGGTGGGTTTGGCACTATGATACTGGCAGATGGGGGGGAGGCACTTGGTACTGGCACTTTTTTTGGGGGGGGGGGGGGGGTCGATGGCACTATGATACTGGGACATGGGGGGAAGAGAGGCACTTGATACTGGCACATGGGGGGGTTTGGCACTATGATACTGCCACATGGGGGTGGGAAGGAGAGAGGCACTTGATACTGGCACATTGGGGGGGATGGCACTATGATACTGGGACATGTGGGGGGAGGAGAGAGGCACTTGATACTGGCACATGATGGGGGGGCATCTATGGGGACACTTACTGGCACATTATTGGGGGGCATTATGGGGGACAATAGGCCGGCAGCCTATCAGAGGCCGGACACTGAGGGCATCTACTGGGGCACTATATATGGGACATTTTATACTGGTACATTATGGGGGGCACTAGCGGGAAGGGGGGAGAGAAGCACTATGGGGGAATTTACTGGGGGCACTATATAGGGGTATTTTATACTGGCACATTATGGAGGCACTATGGGGACATTAGCTCAACTGGGGGCATTACAAGGGGGTATTTTTTGCACTGTCATATTAAAAGGAGAATTATTTCTACTGGGGGGGGGTGGTTATTATGGTGGGCTTTATTACTCCCCCATGGTATGACCCCCTAGTAGCAGCACCAGCCTCTCCCTGCTCTGCTATCCCTCTGCCCCTTCTCCAAATCCTTATTATGAAATCTTTCTCATTAGGATGAAACACAACATCAGCTCCGCCGAGCCCCCGGCCAAAGTGTGGAAGTGGTGTCCGAGATCCCCAAGGGCCAAGCCAAGGAACTGTAAGTTTTCATATGAAATATGTTTATGTTATACACATATAGCCTACACTGTGCCACACAATATACAGTATACCGCTACACTGTGCCACACAATATACAGTATACCTCTACACTGTGCCACACAATATAGAGTATACCTCTACACTGTGCCACACAATATACAGTATACCTCTACACTGTGCCACACAATATAGAGTATACCTCTACACTGTGCCACACAATATACAGTATACTCTACACTGTGCCCCACAATATACAGTATACCGCTACACTGTGTAGTCTGTTCTATAAGCACCATTGTTTTGTGGCGGTGGACAGAAAATAATCTGGAAGTGCCCCTCCCGAGACCAGGCTCTGACTGCTAGGGGGGGGTCTGCTGAGCTAACGGATGCCCCCTATGGCAGCAGCACCACCATAGCCCCCATATATGGCTAAAAAATTATTGCTTCGGGGCGGGGGGGGGGGGTGTTGGGTGTGACACCATTTTCTACCGCACCGGGTGACACCGGCCCTAGCAACGCCACTGGCTTCCGGGATGATAAGTGCAAATTTTCCTCCAGTATTTGTTGATACATTACTGCATTTATCTTGCCATCAATTCTGACCAAATTGCCTGTGCCTTTGTAGCTCACACATCCCCAAAACATCATTGATCCACCACCATGTTTCACAGTAGGAATGGTGTACCTTTCATCATAGGCCTGGTTGACTCATCTCCAAATGTAACGTTTATGGTTTTGTCCAAACAGTTCCATTTTAGTCTCATCACTCCAAATGATTTTGTGCCAGAAGGTTTGAGTCTTGTCTCTGTGCTGTTTGGCATATTGTGAGCGGGATACTTTGTGGCATTTGCTTAGTAATGGCTTTCTTCTGGCAACTCAACCATGCAGCCCATCTTTCTTCAAGTGCCTCCTTATTGTGCATCTTGAAACAGCCACACCACATTCTTTCAGAGAGTCCTGTATTTCACCTGAAGTTATTTGTGGGTTTTTCCTTGCATCCCAAACAATTTTTCTGGCAGTTGTGGCTGAAAGTTTAGTTGGTCTACCTGACCGTGGTTTGGTTTCAACAGAACCCCTACTTTACCACTTCTTAATTAGAGTTTGAACACTGCTTATTGGCATTCTCAGGTCCTTTGATATTTTCTTATATCCCTTTTCTGTTTTATAGAGTTCAACTACCTTTTCCTGCAGATCCTTTGACAATTCTTTTGCTTTCCCCATGACTTAGAATCCAAATATCAGTGCAGCACTGGATAAAAGATGCAAGGGTCTGTCAGGAGTCAAGAAAGTCATTGACCTTTTATACACACCCACTAATTACAAGCAAACAGATCTCAGGTGAAGATGGTTACCTTTAAAAGCCATTGTAACCCTTTTGTGTCAAGTTGTGTCCATGTTATCAGGCCAAATCACCAGGGTATGTAAACTTTTGATCAGGGTCATTTGGGTAGTTTGTGCTGTGATTATGATTTAAAAATAGTAAAAACAGTTGTTTGACAATAAATGGCTTCAGCCAACCACTAACTATGAGTGAAAGAAAAGTTTTTGAGTTATCATTCATATTCTCTGAACAATGGTTAAGAAATCATAAATTCTGCAATGGTATGTAAACTTATTAGCATAACTTGTATAGAGAGAGAGTGTGTAAGTAAGGGTATAACTACCGTCAGGTCCATAAATATTGGGACATCGACACAATTCTAACATTTTTGGCTCTATACACCACCACAATGGATTTGAAATGAAACGAACAAGATGTGCTTTAACTGCAGACCGTCAGCTTTAATTTGAGGGTATTTACATCAAAATCAGGTAAACGGTGTAGGAATTACAACAGTTTGCATATGTGCCTCCCCACTTGTTAAGGGACCAAAAGTAATGGGACACAATAATAATCATAAATCAAACTTTCACTTTTTAATACTTGGGTGATGCTGGGTGATGCTCTGCCAGGCCTCTAATGCAACTGTCTTAAGTTCCTGCTTGTTCTTGGGGCATTTTCCCTTCAGTTTTGTCTTCAGCAAGTGAAATGCATGCTCAATCGGATTCAGGTCAGGTGACTGACTTGGCCATTGCATAACATTCCACTTCTTTCCCTTAAAAAAACTCTTTGGTTGCTTTTGCAGTATGCTTTGGGTCATTGTCCATCTGCACTGTGAAGCGCCGTCCAATGAGTTCTAATGCATTTGGCTGAATATGAGCAGATAATATTGCCCAAAACACTTCAGAATTCATCCTGCTGCTTTTGTCAGCAGTCACATCATCAATAAATACAAGAGAAACAGTTTCTTTGGCAGCCATACATGCCCATGCCATGACACTACCACCACCATGCTTCACTGATGAGGTGGTATGCTTAGGATCATGAGCAGTTCCTTTCCTTCTCCATACTCTTCTCTTCCCATCACTCTGGTACAAGTTGATCTTGGTCTCATCTGTCCATAGGATGTTGTTCCAGAACTGTGAAGGCTTTTTTAGATGTCGTTTGGCAAACTCTAATCTGGCCTTCCTGTTTTTAAGGCTCACCAATGGTTTACATCTTGTGGTGAACCCTCTGTATTCACTCTGGTGAAGTCTTCTCTTGATTGTTGACTTTGACACACATACACCTACCTCCTGGAGAGTGTTCTTGATCTGGCCAACTGTTGTGAAGGGTGTTTTCTTCACCAGGGAAAGAATTCTTTGGTCATCCACCACAGTTGTTTTCCGTGGTCTTCCGGGTCTTTTGGTGTTGCTGAGCTCACCGTGCATTCGTTCTTTTTAAGAATGTTCCAAACAGTTGTTTTGGCTATGCCTAATGTTTTTGCTATCTCTCTGATGGGTTTGTTTTGTTATTTCAGCCTAATGATGGCTTGCTTCACTGATAGTGACAGCTCTTTGGATCTCATCTTGAGAGTTGACAGCAACAGATTCCAAATGCAAATAGCACACTTGAAATGAACTCTGGACCTTTTATCTGCTTATTGTAATTGGGATAATGAGGGAATAAAACACACCTGGCCATGGAACAGCTGAGAAGCCAATTGTCCCATTACTTTTGGTCCCTTAACAAGTGGGAGGCACTATGCAAACTGTTTTAATTCCTACACCGTTCACCTGATTTGGAAGTATATACCCTCAAATTAAAGCTGACAGTATGCAGTTAAGGCCTCATGCACACGACAGTATTTTTTCACGGTCCGCAAAACGGGGTTCCGTTGGTCCGTGATCCGTGACCGTTTTTTCATCCGTGGGTCTTCCTTGATTTTTAGAGGATCCACGCCTGGCCGTGCGGAGCCAAACGGATGCGTCCTGACTTACAATGCAAGTCAATGGGGACGGATCCGTTTGACGTTGACACAATATGGTGCAATTGCAAACGGATCCGTCCCCCATTGACTTTCAATGTAAAGTCAGGAGTTAATATACCATAGGATCGGAGTTTTCTCCAATCCGATGGTATATTTTAACTTGAAGCGTCCCCATCACCATGGGAACGCCTCTGTTAGAATATACCATCGGATTTGAGTTAGATCGTGAAACTCATATCCGACAGTATATTCTAACACAGAGGCGTTCCCATAGTGATGGGGACGCTTCAAGTTAGAATATACTACGAACTGTGTACATGACTGCCCCCTGCTGCCTGGCAGCACCCGATCTCTTACAGGGGGCTGTGATCAGCACAATTAACCCCTCAGGTGCCGCACCTGAAGGGGTTAATTGTGCGTATCATAGCCCCCTGTAAGAGATCAGGGGCTGCCAGGCAGCAGGGGGCAGACCCCCCTCCCTCCCCAGTTTGAATAACATTGGTGGCCAGTGTGCGCCCCCCTCCCTCTCTCTATTGTATTATCATTGGTGGCCGGTGTGCGCCCCCCCGCCCCCCCCTCCCTCCCTCTATTGTATTATCATTGGTGGCCAGTGTGCGGCCCCCCCCCTGGGCCCCCCCTCCCTCTATTGTATTATCATTGGTGGCCAGTGTGCGCCCCCCCCCGGCCCCCCCTCCCTCTATTGTATTATAATTGGTGGCCAGTGTGCGGCCTCCCTCCCTCTATTGTATTATCATTGGTGGCCAGTGTGCGGCCTGCCCTCGACCCCCCCCCCCCGATCATCGGTGGCAGCGGAGAGTTCCAGTAGCGTCCTGGTTGCCATGGTTACCGATTGGAGCCCCAGCGATTAAACTGGGACTCCGATCGGAACTCTCCGCTACCACCAATGATCGGGGGGGGGGGAGCCCGCACACTGGCTACCAATGATAATACAATAAAGGGAGGGAAGGGGGGTCGCACACTGGCTACCAATGATAATACAATAAAGGGAGGGAGGGGGGGCCGCACTGGCCACCAATGAAATTAAAACTGGGGAGGGGGGTCTGCCCCCTGCTGCCTGGCAGCCCCTGATCTCTTACAGGGGGCTATGATACACACAATTAACCCCTTCAGGTGCAGCACCTGAGGGTTAATTGTGCGGATCACAGCCCCCTGTAAGAGATCGGGTGCTGCCAGGCAGCAGGGGGCAGTCATGTACACAGTTCATAGTATATTCTAACTAGAAGCGTCCCCATCACTATGGGAATGCCTCTGTGTTAGAATATACTGTCGGATTTGAGTTTTCACGAAGTGAAAACTCAGCTCTGAAAAAGCTTTTATGCAGACGGATCTTTGGATCCGTCTGTATGAAAGTAGCCTACGGACACGGATCACAGACACGGATGCCAATCTTGTGTGCATCCGTGTTTTTTCACGGACCCATTGACTTGAATGGGTCCGTGAACCGTTGTCCGTCAAAAAAATAGGACAGGTCCTATTTTTTTGACGGACAGGATACACGGATCACGGCCGCGGATGACAAACGGTGCATTTTCCGAGTTTTCAACGGACCCATTGAAAGTCAATGGGTCCGCAGAAAATCACGGAAAACTAAACAACGGCCACGGGTGCACACAACGGTTGTGTGCATGAGGCCTAAAGCACATCTTGCTCGTTTCATTTCAAATCCATTGTGTATAAAGCCAAAAAATGTTAGAATTGCGTTGATGTCCCAATATTTATGGCCCTGACTGTATATGTATAGAGTGTATGTAGTGGTAGTTGCTTGTTTAAAAAGCTCTTTAGCTGAAACTCATCACATCTGCTTGTATTTTATTTATGGCAATAAAGTGAAGACTTATTAGCATCCAAAAATGAGTGCTGATCCACGTCTTCTACTTATACAAGGAGAAAAACATGTAAGTGGGAGAGTTCAGCACTCTTGGGTGACAACAGCATCTGTATAATTGTGCTATCTGTATGGTATTATTTTGAGCATTTATCCAGTTTCACAAGAAAAATAGTTATAGTACATGACTTTGCAATATAAAAAAATTTCTAAATAATTATATTATGATAATTTGCTTTCTAAGCTCAGTACAGATGCATAACATTTTGCGGTCTATGCTGCGGGCTGCACTTAGGCTACCATTTTTAGTGTGGGAGCCCATGTTGTAAGATTCTACGCTAAGGACAAAAGCCTAGGAAAAGTATTTGCCCCCTTTCACATTTCTTTTGTTTTTGCTCATTTGTCCCTCTTAAATGTTTCAGATTATGAAACAAAATTGTAATATCAGACAAAGATAACCTAAGTAAATACAAAAAGCAGTTGTTAAATGATTATTTTATTAAGGCCTCATGCACACGACTGTTCCATTTTTTTCGGTCCGTAAACCGCAGATGCACAAAAAAAGGAATCCGCCCGTGTGCCTTCCCCAATTTACGGAACGGAATGGGCGGCCCATTGTAGAAATGCCTATTCTTGTCCGCATAACGGACAAGAATAGGACATGTTATATTTTTTTGCGGGGCCACGGAACGGAGCAACTGATGCGGACAGCACACGGAGTGCTGTCCGCATCTTTTGCGGCCCCATTGAAGTGAATGGTTCCGCATACGAGCCGTCAAAACGGCGGCTCGGATGCGTACCCAAACAACGGCCGTGTGCATGAGGCCTTATTAACGCCTTAAGGACTCAGCCCTATTTCACATTAAGGACTTGGCCATTTTTTGCAAATCTGACCAGTGTCACTTTAAGTGCTGATAACTTTAAAACGCTTTGACTTATCCAGGCCATTCTGAGACTGTTTTTTCATCACATATTGTACTTCATGACACTGGTAAAATGAAGTCCAAAAAATTCATTTTTATTTAAAAAGAAAATACCAAATTTACCAATTTTTTTTTAAAAAATTGCACATTTCCAAGTTTTAATTTCTCTACTTCTATAATACATAGTAATACCTCCAAAAATAGTTATTACTTTACATTCCCGATATGTCTACTTCATGTTTGGATCATTTTGGGAATGATATTTTATTTTTTGGGGATGTTACAAGGCTTAGAAGTTTAGAAGCAAATCTTGAAATTTTTCAGAAATGTTCAAAAACCCAATTTTTAGGGACCAGTTCAGGTCTGAAGTCACTTTGCGAGGCTTACATAATAGAAACTACCCAAAAATGACCCAATTCTATAAACTACACCCCTCAAGGTATTCAAAACTGATTTTACAACCTTTGTTAACCCTTTATGTGTTCCACAAGAATTAATGGAAAATAGAGATACAATTTAAAAATTTCACTTTTTTGGCAGATTTTCCATTTTAATAATTTTTTTCCAGTTATAAAGCAAGGGTTAACAGCCAAACCAAACTCAATATTTATGGCCCTGATTCTGCAATTTACAGAAACACCCCATATGTGGTCGTAAACCGCTGTAAGGGCACACGGCAGGGCGCAGAAGGAAAGGAATGCCATACGGTTTTTGGAAGTCAGGTTTTGCTGGACTGTTTTTTTTGACACCATGTCCCATTTGAAGCACCCCTAGAATAGAAAATCCATAAAACTGACCCCATCTAAGAAACTACACCTCTCAAGGTATTCAAAACTGATTTTACAAACGTCGTTAACCCTTTAGGTGTTCCACAAGAGTTATTGGCAAATGCAGATGAAATTTCAGAATTTAAATTTTTGGGCAAATTTTCCATTTTAATCCATTTTTCCCAGTAACAAAGCAAGGGTTAACAGCCAAACAAAACTCAATATTTATGGCCCTGATTCTGTAGTTTACATAAACACCCCATATGTGGTCGTAAACTGCTGTACGGGCACACGGCAGGGCGCAGAAGGAAAGGAATGCCATACGGTTTTTGGAAGGCAGATTTTCTGGACTGTTTTTTTTGACACTATGTCCCATTTGAAGCCCCCCTGATGCACCCCTAGAGTAGAAACTCCAAAAAAGTGACCCCAATTTAGAAACTACGGGATAGGGTGGCAGTATTGTTGGTACTAGTTTAGGGTACATATGATTTTTGGTTGCTCTATATTACACTTTTTGTGAGGCAAGGTTACAAGAAATAGCTGTTTTGGCACCGTTTTAATTTTTTGTTATTTACAACATTCATCTGACAGGTTAGATCATGTGATATTTTTATAGACCAGGTTGTCACAGATGCGGCGATACCTAATATGTATACTTTTTTTTTATTTATGTAAGTTTTACACAATGATTTCATTTTTGAACCCAAAAAAATCATGTTTTAGTGTTTTCATAGTCTGAGAGCCATAATTTTTTCAGTTTTTGGGCGATTACCTTGGGTAGGGTATGATTTTTGCGGGATGAGATGACGGTTTTATTGGCACTATTTTGGGGTGCGTGTGACTTTTTGCTCGCTTGCTATTACACTTTTTGTGATGTAAGGTGACAAAAAATGGCTTTTTTTACACCGTTTTTATTTTTATTTTTTTACGGTATTCACCTGAGGGGTTAGGTTATGTGATATTTTTATAGAGCAAGTTATTACGGACGCTGCCATACCTAATATGTATACTTTTTATTTATTTATGTAGGTTTTACACAATGATTTCATTTTTTAAGCAAAAAAAAAATCATGTTTTAGTGTTTCCACTAGTGTTGGGTAGGGTATGATTTTTGCGGGATGAGATGACGGTTTGATTGGCACTATTTTGGGGTGCGTGTGAGTTTTTGATCGCTTGCTATGACATTTTTTGTAAGGTGACAAAAAATGGTTTATTTAGCACAGTTTTTATTGAATTTTTTTTTACGGTGTTCATCTTTTTTAGAGCCGGTCGATACGGACGCGGCGATACTTAATATGTGTACTTTTTTAAATTTATATAAGTTTTACACAATAATATCATTTTTGAAACAAAAAAAAATCATGTTATTGGTGTCTCCATATTCTGAGAGCCATAGTTTTTTCAGATTTTGGGCGATTATCTTAGGTAGGGTCTCATTTTTGCAGGATGAGATGACGGTTTGATTGGCACTATTTTGGGGTGCATATGACTTTTTTATCGCTTGCTATTACACTTTTTGTGATGTAAGGTGACAAAAAATTGTTTATTTAGCACAGTTTTTATTTTTTATTTTTTACGGTGTTCATCTGAGGGGTTAGGTCATGTGATATTTTTATAGAGCCGGTCGATACGGACGCGGCGATACCTAATATGTATACTTTTTTTTATTTATGTAAGTTTTACACAATAACAGCTTTTTTAAAACAAAAAAAATGATGTTTTAGTGTCTCCATATTCTGAGCCATAGTTTTTTTATTTTTTGGGCGATTGTCTCAGGTAGGGGCTAATTTTTTGCGGGATGAGGTGACGGTTAGATTGGTACTATATTGGTGGGCAAACGCCTTTTTGATCGCTTGCTGTTGTACTTTTTGTGATGTAAGGACAAAAAAAATGGTTTATTTAGCACAGTTTTTATTTTTAATTTTTTACGGTGTTCATCTGAGGGGTTAGGTCATGTGATATGTTTATAGAGCCGGTCGATACGGACGTGGCGATACCTAATATGTATACTTTTTCTTCCCCCCTATTTATTACCAATTTTCTTTTACTTTATTTGGGGAAAATGATGTTTTTGTTTATTTTTACTTGAAAATGTTAATTTTTGGGGGGGGGAAACTAAATTTTTTCAACTTTTTTTTTCACTTTATTTTTTGTCCCACTTTGGGACTTGAACTTTTGGGGGTCTAATCCTTTACAATGCATTCCAATACTTCTGTATTGGAATGCATTGGCTGTATGAGTAATACTGTGTATATTACTCATACAGCTTCCAGCCTGGGAGACCCAGGGGGCTGGATCTCATAGGCTCATCACCGGAAGGCAGCGCGATGCCTTCCTTAGGCTACTTTCACACTAGCGTTCGGGGCTCCGCTTGTGAGTTCCGTTTGAAGGCTCTCACAAGCGGCCCCGAACGGATTCGTCCAGCCCTAATGCATTCTGAGTGGATGCGGATCCGCTCAGAATGCATCAGTCTGGCTCCGTTTGTCCTCCGCTCCGCAGGCGGACACCTGAACGCAGCTTGCAGCGTTCAGGTGTCCGCCTGGCCGTGCGGAGGCAAACGGATCCGTCCAGACTTACAATGTAAGTCAATGGGGACGGATCCGTTTGAAGTTGACACAGTATGGCTCAATTTTCAAACGGATCAGTCTCCCATTGACTTTCAATGTAAAGTCAAAACGGATCCGTTTGCATTATCATGAACAAAAAAAAAAAAAAAAATCTTTTTTTTTTTTTTTTTTGTTCATGGTAATGCAAACGGATCCGTTCTGAACGGATCTAAGCGTTTGCATTATAGGTGCGGATCCGTCTGGGCACATACCAGACGGATCCGCACCTAAACGCAGGTGTGAAAGTAGCCTTAGGCATCGCGCTGCCTTCCATGCCATCGGGTCCCCCCTACAGCCGCATGGGGACCCGATGGCACTGCCGATCACCGCCGCAAACCGCAAGTAAAGCCGCAAACCGTAAGTTTGCTGCGATCGCCGATACGGGGGGGTTACATGACTCCCCCGGCGTTGTGACAGGATGCCCGCTGAATGATTTCAGCGGACATCCTGGTTCTGCGCCGCAATCTAGTTTTAAAGTTATGGGTCCTTAAGGACTCGGGAAACATGCCGTACTGGTACGTCATAAGTCCTTAAGGGGTTAAGGGAAAAAGCTATCCCAAACAACCTGGCCCTAAGTGAAAAAATAATCACCCCCTCACAAATTAACTGTGATTAACCACAGGTTTTGGAAAGCTAATTTCCATTTCACTAGCCACACCAGACCTGATAACTGCCAGATCTGTAGAATCAAGAAATCACTGAAATAGAAACTGTTTCACAACATGAAGTAGGCTACAAGATCTCAAAAAACAACAGAACATGCCCCGATCTGAAGAAATTCAAGAAAGTCATTGACATCTAGCAGTCTGGAAATGGTTACAAAGCCTTTTCTAAGGCTTTGGATCTCCAGCAAAGCATAGTTAGAGCTATTATCCACAAATGGAGAAAACATAGATTGTTGGTGAACCTTCCCAGGAGTGGCCGGGCTTTTAAAATTACTCAAAGAGCGCATTAACAATTCATCCAGGAAGTCACAAAAGAACCCAGAACAACATCTAGGGGGTGGATTGGCCATAGACCTTACAGGGAAATTTCCCGGTGGGTGATGCCCAGGGGGCGACCTGGCCCCTCCTCACGGCCGGCCAGTGGAAGTTCTTGGGGATGTATTTTGTGCTGCTGGCAGTATTTTGTGATGGACTGTGGTATTTGGCTCTGTTGGGGTTATATAATGTGCCACAATATGGTATTACTGGCTCTGCCTTCCATCAATTTGACTAAACTACAAAATGGGGCCACTTTTAGTATTTTTTCCAGGGCTTCTTTAAGTTCTCAGTCAGCCCCCGGCGAAAACAGTATCCATGGAAGAATTCCAAGGCAAACATCACTGCTGACCAAAAAAAAAAAACACAAAGGCCCATCTCACATTTGCCAAAACAAAAAAAATCTTCATAATCCCCAAGCCTTTTAGGAAAACATCCTGTGGATTGACGAGAAAAAAGTAGAACTTTTTGGAAACTGTGCGTCCTGTTACATCTGGTGTAAAACTAACACAGCATTTCAGAAAAAGAACATCATACCGACAGTTAAACATGGCGGTGGTGGTGTGATGGTCTGGGGCTGCTTTGGTGCTTCAGGACCTGGACTACTATCTGTAGTTGATGGAACCATGAATTCTGCTGTCTACCAGAAAATCCTGAAGAAGGAAGTCCAGCCATCAGTTTGTGACCTTAAAGGGGTATTCCACTGGGTAATGTCACGGGTGAAGTTGCAGATAGCTGGCTTGATAACGACCGACTGGCTTGATCCCAAACTAAGGAGCATATAGGTGAGCCTTTTAAAACCCTAAGAGCCCTCCCTGACTGCTAAGCACATGCAAGGGTCTCAATGGTAGACGATTGCATGCCCACGTACCTAAGACTGTATGACACCTGAAAACCCTATAATAGTGAGGGGACACGACCACCGGCTCCCTGCACTTAATACGGACGGAGTCAGGGTCACCTAGAATCAAGCCAGCAAGGAAACACAATAAAGGAAAATACTTATCTGAGCAAACAGCAGCAGCAGCCTCCAGCAGTGAACACCTCATCCAGGAAGTAGTATAAACCGCAAAGTGAGGCAGTATGGGAGGGAATATAAAGGAAGACAATTAGTCTAAATAAGTGACACCTGGCAGAAGGAAAGGAGATGACATAGTGAAACCAAAACAAAGAACATCATACAAGAGGTAGAGAAGAACGTCTGTCAGACCTTCTCACTGAACTGGCGGTGACAGTACCCCTCCCTCTACGGGTGGACTCCGGACACTCAGAGCCCACCTTCTCAGGATGAGACCTATGGAAAGCCCTGATGAGACGAGTGGCCTTAATTTCCGCCACTGGGACCCACATCCTCTCCTCAGGACCATAACCCTCCCAATGAACGAGGTACCGAAGAGAACCGCGGATAATGCGAGAATCCACAATCCTAGAGACCTGAAATTCAAGATTACCATCAACAATAATCGGAGGAGGAGGCAAAGAGGATGGTACAGTGGGTTGGACATAAGGTTTTAATAGGAACCTGTGAAAAACATTATGGATCTTCCAAGTCTGAGGAAGATCAAGACGGAAGGCAACGGGATTGATGACAGACAAGATGTTGTAAGGCCCAATAAACTTAGGACCCAACTTCCAGGAGGGAACCTTCAGTTTGATATTCTTTGTAGACAACCACACCAGATCACCCACATTTAGGTCCGGACCAGGCACACGTCTCTTATCCGCCACATGCTTATATCTCTCACTCATCCTCTTCAGATTACCCTGAATCTTTTGCCAAATAAATGACAAAGACGAGGAAAATCTCTCCTCATCAGGTAAACCAGAAGACCCCTCTCCAGAGAATGTCCCAAACTGCGGATGAAACCCATATGCACCAAAAAATGGTGACTTATCAGAGGACTCCTGGCGACGGTAATTTAAAGCAAACTCAGCAAGGGACAAAAAAGAATACCAATCCTCTTGATTCTCCGCCACAAAACAGCGCAGATATGTCTCCAGATTCTGATTGACGCGTTCGGTCTGACCATTCGACTGCGGGTGAAAAGCAGAAGAGAACGACAACCGAACCGCCAAGCGAGAACAGAAGGCCTTCCAGAATCTGGAAACAAATTGCGTGCCCCTATCAGAAACGATGTCTGAAGGAATGCCATGCAATTTAACAATGTGATCAACAAACGCTTGACCCAGCGTCTTAGCATTGGGTAACCCAGGAAAGGGAATAAAATGCGCCATTTTGCTAAAACGGTCCACTACCACCAGAATCACAGTCTTCCCCGAGGAACGAGGCGGGTCCGTAATGAAGTCCATGGACAGATGCGTCCAAGGACGGGAAGGAATGGGTAACGGGAGGAGAGAACCCGAAGGCCGTGAATAAGGGACCTTGGCACGAGCGCAGGTCTCGCAGGCTGCCACAAAACCCTCAACCGTCTTACGAAGAGCCGGCCACCAGAATCTCCGAGCAATGAGATCCACTTTGGCTCTACTCCCCGGGTGCCCAGCAAGGACAGTATCGTGGTGCTCCTTAAAAACCTTGTGTCGTAAAGCGAGAGGCACAAACAACCTCCCAGGAGGACAAAGATCAGGAGCCTCTGCCTGGGCTGCCTGAACCTCTGCCTCCAAATCAGGATAAAGAGCAGAGACGACCACCCCATCAGCCAAAATGGGACCCAGGTCTTCAAAGTTCCCCCTCCCGGAAAACAACGTGACAGGGCATCCGCCTTCACATTTTTAACCCCAGGGCGGAACGTAACAACAAAATTAAACCTAGAAAAGAACAAAAACCATCTGGCCTGTCTCGGGTTCAGACGCTTGGCCGATTCCAAGTAGGCCAGATTTTTATGGTCGGTAAACACAGTAATAGGGTGTCTGGCTCCCTCTAACCAATGGCGCCATTCCTCAAAAGCTAATTTGATGGCTGTGACAAACCCCCCTCTTTTGAGTTTGCCACGAGTACTTGGAGAGGACTACTTGCCAGCCTCTTACCATGTGATTACGGTCCCATGTTGAATGCACCGGTTTTATGCAATAGCTGCATAGTTATATAAGTTCATGTATTTTGCTGTCTTTTGCTACCATGTGGCTAATGGAGTCTTGCCTCTGTCCTTGGGAGATAAGTGGATCACTTCTCAATTGTCTCCAGGACAAAAGACTGTGTAGAACCGGTTTTGGACAGAAAAGCCATGAGTACAGCCAGGCCAAAGAGACTTTTACTAACTTTGAATTCCTGGTCTAATTCGTGCCATTTTGGGATGTGTTAAATGTCTATGTGTATTGTAAAGGGTGGGACATTGTATATTTGAGTAAGTGATGTCTGTCCTATTGTCTCCCCGTGTGTATTGGCGATTTCCCTTTGTCCTGAGAGATAATAGAATTACACCTCGGTTGTCTCCAGGACAGAGGACATTGTGTATTGTCCTGCCTGGGATAATTATGTTAACCATTGTGTACCATAATTATATCACAGGCAGAGGGGAGGATGTTATGTGGGTTGTAACCTTTGTGTTATGGGTTAATGTATGTTATTTGTGGGTGTCTCCCTTGCATGGGAGCAGGGGATAAAAGAAATGGTATGTTTGAGTGCCTGGTGCTTCCAGTAAACGTTTTTTCCAGCATTCAGCTTTAGCTCATGTATGAACTTATAGGGCGATACCAGCGATACTGGCGACACCAGCGATACCGGCGATACAAGCGATAATAGCTACTTATTGCTCTGTGGATTATTGGCTGTGCGATTACATGGGAAGAAGGGAATACTAGACGGTGACACAGATGATACCGTCACAATTGCCAACAACTCCCTATGTCCCACATCGTAATTTCTCTCTGCAGAGGAGAATTTCCTTGAGAAAAAGGCACACGGTCGCCATTTGGCAGGAGAGGGACCTTGAGATAAGACCGCACCCACACCCACCTCAGAAGCATCCACCTCAACAATAAAATGTAGAGAGACATCAGGTTGTACCAAAATGGGAGCGGAAGCAAAACACTCTTTAATACTAGAAAAGGCTTTAAGCGCATCTACCGACCACGAGGAAAAATCCACCCCCTTTTTAGTCATATCAGTGAGTGGCTTAACAACAGAGGAATAATTCAAAATTAACTTTCTATAATAATTGGCAAAACCCAAAAACCGCATCAGCGCCTTCTGATTTTCAGGAAGCTCCCAATCAAGCACAGCGCAGACCTTCTCAGGGTCCATCCGAAAACCAGAAGTGGAGAGAAGAAAACCAAGAAATTGAATCCGGAACCGCAAACACACATTTTTCCAGTTTAGCATACAATTTATTCTCCCGCAGAATCAGCAAGACCTGACATAGGTGGTCCCGATGAGTCTTGAAATCAGGAGAAAAAATCTAAATGTCATCTAGATACACCAGTACAAATTTCCCCATTAAATGATAAAAAATGCTGTTCACAAAATGTTGGAAGACGGCCGGAGCATTCATCAAACCAAAGGGCATAACCAAATTCTTGAAATGACCCTCAGGGGTTTTGAAGGCCGTCTTCCATTCGTCCCCTTCCCTGACCCTGACTAGGTTGTATGCCCCTCTTAAATCCAACTTAGAAAAAACTTTAGCCCCAACAATCTGGTTAAACAGGTCCGGAATCAGAGGAAGCGGATATGGGTCACGAATCGTGATACGGTTAAGCTCCCTGAAATCCAGACAAGGTCTTAAAGAAGCATCTTTTTTTCTTAACAAAAAAAAAACCCAGCGGCAACAGGTGACTTCGAGGGTCGGATGTGTCCCTTTCTCAGGCTCTCAGAGATATAAGTACGCATAGTGACTCTTTCAGGTTGGGAGACATTGTATAATCGTGATTTTGGCAGCTTGGCGCCTGGGATGAGATTAATAGGGCAGTCGTACTCCCGGTGAGGGGGCAACTCCTGGACACCACTCTTGGAAAACACATCAGAAAATTCAGAGAGAAAAGATGGCACAGTCTTGGTAGAAACCTCTGAAAGAGATGTCGTGAGGCAATTCTCTCAGCAAAACTCACTCCAACCATTTATTTGCCTTGCTTGCCAATCAATGGTGGGGTTATGTTTAGTGAGCCAGGGTAGCCCCAACACTAGAGGAGTAGGTAATCCGCTTAAGACGAAACATGACATATCCTCAACATG
>NC_053390.1:289123425-289197444 GCF_905171765.1 Bufo bufo | reverse complement strand
TGTATACCCTATGAATAAGGATTAATTGCGATCGCCTATGTGCCACACTCCTAGATATCGCGGGTACTGCCCCCAAAACATCCCTCCATTTTTCCTCCGACAATTCTCCTACATCCCTCTCCTATTTAGTCTTAAGACTGGTTAATGGATCACGTACTACTTTATTTAGTAGACTGGCATAAGCCATGGAGATAATCGTGCGCGATAATCTGGCCTGCACCACTGTATCAATCACCGGCATGGAGTGCACAGTCAAAGGAGGAGTCTTCCGTTCCTGAGTCTGCATGGCATGTCTCAATTAAAAGTATTGGTAAAATACACGGTTCGACAATTGAAATTCTGTCTGTAGTTGTTGGAAAGATTTAAGATTATTCTCTAAGTACAGATGTGCTATTCTTGTTACCCCAGCTTTTTCCCAACTGTCAAAACCTTCCAGTTGGAATAGTTTCCCCAACTTTTCATTCCTCCAAATAGGGGTATATTTTGTACATTCAGTAACTCCTATTAACTCCTTTGCTTTCTCCCAAATTTTATGTATCAGGAGCATGGTAGGTAGGCCCGGTGATCTCAGTCGAAATTTATGTGCCTCTAGTGCCTCCATCAAAGATTTGTCAGACAATAGGGACTGTATAATTAACCTCCTAGAGTCCAATACAATACTGCCATCCTCTATCCCCCATCCTTGCATATGCTGCAATTGTGCAGATATAATACACCCATGGGTTGGGCAAGGCTATACCTCCCTCTGTCTTAGGTAGCTGTAGTTTGGTTAGTGCTGTTCTGGCGGTCTTCTTTTTCCATATTAAATCTCTAAATATACCAGGTATTCTGCGGAATAGGTACCCCGGAACCCATATTGGTGCATTATGTAAGACATATAATAATTGTGGCATTAAAATAATTTTGGCCAGATTAGCCCCTCCCATCATTGAAAGAGGCAGTTTGAGCCAAGACTGTATCTTTTGTTTCATTTTCCCCAGTATCGGAAGAATATTAGAAACACAGTAATCTTGTGCATTACGGGTTACCCAAGTGCCTAAATATTTAAAGGTATCTACACTCGGGATTGGGATCTTCTCCACCCACCTCTTATCTTCTTGCGGAGACATCAACATAATCGCCGATTTGGTCCAGTTAATAGATAACCCTGAGTAGCTGCTATGGGGCATTTTTAATACTGAGGCATCATGGGGGCATTATTTTTACTGGGGGCACAATAGGGGCAATTATTGCTGGAGGAACTATGGGGAGCTATGTTGCGTTTTTCTTATACTGGGGCACTGTAGGGGCATTCCAGGGGGGCATTATTGCTGTTGAGGATGCTTTACAGCTATTATGACTCCCGGGGGCACTATTGGGGGCTTTGGGGGAGCATATCACTACTGAGGCCAGCATAGAGAGCATTATTACTACTAGGGACACTAAAACTGTTGGGGACACAATTATATTTGTATGGCACTATATTTTCTGCAGTATTCTATTTTGGGGCGCTGGGGACTACAGCAGACACAGTATTGGAAGTGGCAGCAGGATGACACAGTTGGGCACCAAGATTAGGAGTTTGTGTTGAGAAAGTGAGCAGTACGACAGAAAAGTGACAAATCAAAGATGTCTGTGTAACAAACTCTGCAGAGATGAATGGAGATTATGAAAACAAAAACATCTACATCAGAGAAGTTACTAGATGTAATAGTTATGTAGTGTTGTATTCTTCTCTTTGTTTGGTAGCGCTGAAAGACCAGGCAGCATACTGTTTGTAAGACTGGCTCAGTGCTGTGGCCCGCATCTAACCTTCTCAGCCCCCTCCTCCATATCTTAATTAGGGACAACTAGACGAGGATGACAGAATGTCACAGCTGGCACTGGCCATCACAGAGGGCTTCATTTCTTGGCGTGGTTTTTTGCTGCTAGTTTGTTCTGCTTCTGCAAGTATTTTGTACTGCACTGTGGTATTTGGTTCTTCTGGGGCAGTATTTAACCACCTCCGGACCGCTGTACGCACAGACGCGTCCTGGAGGTGGTTGATTCATTCCTCCTGGACGCATATACGCGTCCTCTCGCGAGACGCGAGATTTCCTGTGAACGCGCGCACACAGGCGCGCGCGCTCACAGGAACGGAAGGTAAGAGAGTTGATCTCCAGCCTGCCAGCGGCGATCGTTCGCTGGCAGGCTGGAGATGTGTTTTTTTTAACCCCTAACAGGTATATTAGACGCTGTTTTGATAACAGCGTCTAATATACCTGCTACCTGGTCCTCTGGTGGTCCCATTTGTTTGGATCGACCACCAGAGGACACAGGTAGCTCAGTAAAGTCCCACCAAGCACCACTACACTACACCCCCCCCCGTCACTTATTAACCCCTTATTAGCCCCTGATCACCCCTGATCACCCCATATAGACTCCCTGATCACCCCCCTGTCATTGATTACCCCCCTGTCATTGATCAACCCCCTGTAAAGCTCCATTCAGATGTCCGCATGATTTTTACGGATCCACTGATAGATGGATCGGATCCGCAAAACGCATCCGGACGTCTGAATGAAGCCTTACAGGGGCATGATCAATGACTGTGGTTATCACCCCATATAGACTCCCTGATCACCCCCCTGTCATTGATCACCCCCCTGTCATTGATTACCCCCCTGTAAAGCTCCATTCAGACGTCCGCATGATTTTTACGGATCCACTGATAGATGGATCGGATCCGCAAAACGCATCCGGACGTCTGAATGAAGCCTTACAGGGGCATGATCAATGACTGTGGTGATCACCCCATATAGACTCCCTGATCACCCCCCTGTAAAGCTCCATTCAGATGTCCGCATGATTTTTACGGATCCACTGATAGATGGATCGGATCCGCAAAACGCATCCGGACGTCTGAATGAAGCCTTACAGGGGCATGATCAATGACTGTGGTTATCACCCCATATAGACTCCCTGATCACCCCCCTGTCATTGATCACCCCCCTGTCATTGATTACCCCCCTGTAAAGCTCCATTCAGACGTCCGCATGATTTTTACGGATCCACTGATAGATGGATCGGATCCGCAAAACGCATCCGGACGTCTGAATGAAGCCTTACAGGGGCATGATCAATGACTGTGGTGATCACCCCATATAGACTCCCTGATCACCCCCCTGTCATTGATTACCCCCCTGTCATTGATCACCCCCCTGTAAAGCTCCATTCAGACGTCCGCATGATTTTTACGGATCCACTGATAGATGGATCGGATCCGCAAAACGCATCCGGACGTCTGAATGAAGCCTTACAGGGGCATGATCAATGACTGTGGTGATCACCCCATATAGACTCCCTGATCACCCCCCTGTCATTGATTACCCCCCTGTCATTGATCACCCCCCTGTAAAGCTCCATTCAGACGTCCGCATGATTTTTACGGATCCACTGATAGATGGATCGGATCCGCAAAACGCATCCGGACGTCTGAATGAAGCCTTACACGGGCGTGATCAATGACTGTGGTTATCACCCCATATAGACTCCCTGATCACCCCCCTGTCATTGATCACCACCCCTGTCATTGATCACCCCCCCTGTCATTGATCACCCCCCCTGTCATTGATCACCCCCCCTGTCATTGATCACCCCCCCTGTCATTGATCACCCCCCTGTCATTGATCACCCCCCTGTCATTGATCAACCCCCCTGTCATTGATCACCCCCCTGTAAGGCTCCATTCAGACATTTTTTTGGCCCAAGTTAGCGGAATTATTATTTTTTTTTCTTACAAAGTCTCATATTCCACTAACTTGTGACAAAAAATAAAATCTCACATGAACTCACCATACCCCTCACGGAATCCAAATGCGTAAAATTTTTTAGACATTTATATTCCAGACTTCTTCTCACGCTTTAGGGCCCCTAGAATGCCAGGGCAGTATAAATACCCCACATGTGACCCCATTTCGGAAAGAAGACACCCCCAGGTATTCAGTGAGGGGCATATTGAGTCCATGAAAGATTGAAATTTTTGTCCCAAGTTAGCGGAACGGGAGACTTTGTGAGAAAAAAATAAAAAATATCAATTTCCGCTAACTTGTGCCAAAAAAAAAAAATTTCTATGAACTCGCCATGCCCCTCATTGAATACCTTGGGGTGTCTTCTTTCCAAAATGGGGTCACATGTGGGGTATTTATACTGCCCTGGCATTCTAGGGGCCCCAAAGCGTGAGAAGAAGTCTGGTATCCAAATGTCTAAAAATGCCCTCCTAAAAGGAATTTGGGCCCCTTTGCGCATCTAGGCTGCAAAAAAGTGTCACACATCTGGTATCGCCGTACTCAGGAGAAGTTGGGGAATGTGTTTTGGGGTGTCATTTTACATATACCCATGCTGGGTGAGATAAATATCTTGGTCAAATGCCAACTTTGTATAAAAAAATGGGAAAAGTTGTCTTTTGCCAAGATATTTCTCTCACCCAGCATGGGTATATGTAAAAAGACACCCCAAAACACATTCCCCAACTTCTCCCGAGTACGGAGATACCAGATGTGTGACACTTTTTTGCAGCCTAGGTGGGCAAAGGGGCCCATATTCCAAAGAGCACCTTTCTGATTTCACTGGTCATTTACCTACTTACCACACATTAGGGCCCCTGGAAAATGCCAGGGCAGTATAACTACCCCACAAGTGACCCCATTTTGGAAAGAAGACACCCCAAGGTATTCCGTGAGGGGCATGGCGAGTTCCTAGAATTTTTTATTTTTTGTCACAAGTTAGTGGAAAATGATGATTTTTTTTTTTTTTTTTTTCATACAAAGTCTCATATTCCACTAACTTGTGACAAAAAATAAAAACTTCCATGAACTCACTATGCCCATCAGCGAATACCTTGGGGTCTATTCTTTCCAAAATGGGGTCACTTGTGGGGTAGGTATAATGCCCTGGTATTTTAGGGGCCCAAATGTGTGGTAAGGAGTTTGAAATCAAATTCTGTAAAAAATGACGAGTGAAATCCGAAAGGTGCTCTTTGGAATATGGGCCCCTTTGCCCACCTAGGCTGCAAAAAAGTGTCACACATCTGGTATCTCCGTACTCAGGAGAAGGTGGGGAATGTGTTTTGGGGTGTCATTTTACATATACCCATGCTGGGTGAGATAAATATCTTGGTCAAATGCCAACTTTGTATAAAAAAAATGGGAAAAGTTGTCTTTTGCCAAGATATTTCTCTCACCCAGCATGGGTATATGTAAAAAGACACCCCAAAACACATTCCCCAACTTCTCCCGAGTACGGAGATACCAGATGTGTGACACTTTTTTGCAGCCTAGGTGGGCAAAGGGGCCCATATTCCAAAGAGCACCTTTCGGATTTCACTGGTCATTTACCTACTTACCACACATTAGGGCCCCTGGAAAATGCCAGGGCAGTATAACTACCCCACAAGTGACCCCATTTTGGAAAGAAGACACCCCAAGGTATTCCGTGAGGGGCATGGCGAGTTCCTAGAATTTTTTATTTTTTGTCACAAGTTAGTGGAAAATGATGATTTTTTTTTTTTTTTTTTTTTTTTCATACAAAGTCTCATATTCCACTAACTTGTGACAAAAAATAAAAACTTCCATGAACTCACTATGCCCATCAGCGAATACCTTGGGGTCTCTTCTTTCCAAAATGGGGTCACTTGTGGGGTAGTTATACTGCCCTGGCATTCTAGGGGCCCAAATGTGTGGTAAGGAGTTTGAAATCAAATTCTGTAAAAAATGACGAGTGAAATCCGAAAGGTGCTCTTTGGAATATGGGCCCCTTTGCCCACCTAGGCTGCAAAAAAGTGTCACACATCTGGTATCTCCGTATTCAGGAGAAGTTGGGGAATGTGTTTTGGGGTGTCTTTTTACATATACCCATGCTGGGTGAGAGAAATATCTTGGCAAAAGACAACTTTTCCCATTTTTTTATACAAAGTTGGCATTTGACCAAGATATTTATCTCACCCAGCATGGGTATATGTAAAATGACACCCCAAAACACATTCCCCAACTTCTACTGAATACGGAGATACCAGATGTGTGACACTTTTTTGCAGCCTAGGTGGGCAAAGGGGCCCACATTCCAAAGAGCACCTTTCGGATTTCACTGGTCAGTTTTTACAGAATTTGATTTCAAACTCCTTACCACACATTTGGGCCCCTAGAATGCCAGGGCAGTATAACTACCCCACAAGTGACCCCATTTTGGAAAGAAGAGACCCCAAGGTATTTCGTGATGGGCATAGTGAGTTCATGGAAGTTTTTATTTTTTGTCACAAGTTAGTGGAATATGAGACTTTGTAAGAAAAAAAAAAAAAAAAAAAAAAATCATCATTTTCCGCTAACTTGTGACAAAAAATAAAAAGTTCTATGAACTCACTATGCCCATCAGCGAATACCTTAGGGTGTGTACTTTCCGAAATGGGGTCATTTGTGGGGTGTTTGTACTGTCTGGGCATTGTAGAACCTCAGGAAACATGACAGGTGCTCAGAAAGTCAGAGCTGCTTCAAAAAGCGGAAATTCACATTTTTGTACCATAGTTTGTAAACGCTATAACTTTTACCCAAACCATTTTTTTTTTACCCAAACATTTTTTTTTTATCAAAGACATGTAGAACAATAAATTTAGAGCAAAATTTATATATGGATGTCATTTTTTTTGCAAAATTTTACAACTGAAAGTGAAAAATGTCATTTTTTTGCAAAAAAAATCGTTAAATTTCGATTAATAACAAAAAAAGTAAAAATGTCAGCAGCAATGAAATACCACCAAATGAAAGCTCTATTAGTGAGAAGAAAAGGAGGTAAAATTCATTTGGGTGGTAAGTTGCATGACCGAGCAATAAATGGTGAAAGTAGTGTAGGTCAGAAGTGTAAAAAGTGGCCTGGTCTTTCAGGGTGTTTAAGCACTGGGGGCTGAGGTGGTTAAAGCTGCACTATGGTAATGATGATCTCCCACCTATGTTGTTGGCTCTGCCTACTTGTGTTGGTCGTCCCTTCTAATAATTTGGACCCATCTACAACATTATACCACTTTTAGTTGTTTTTTCCAGGGCCACTTTTAGTTCCCAGTGAGTACCTGGCTTCTATGAACTGAGGGGCGGGCTCTAGCCCCTAGGTACATTTCAGGTCTTCCATTTTCCATGACCTCCTCCCTTTGACCAAAAGAGCCAGGCATTACGCCCGTCTGCCCAGCACTGTAGTAATGCACCAGCACTGAGCACCACAGTTTTGGTACAGTGCAGTAAGCATCTCTTCATCATCTGTTCATTTGCACCACAGGGCCAAGCGAGAGGATGTGATGTCTGGCCCTATCAGTCAAGGGGAAAGGAGTGTGGAAGACAGGGGAGCTGTACTGAATCTATAATTTACATATAGACGAAACCTCTCTTTTTGCCATCCAAGGAACATTTTGATCAGCAGGATCAACCCTACCAAGCAGTAGGACTGGTTTAAAGGGATTGATCCTGCCTCCAGGGCCTCTTTGAATCGTGGTAACCTTGAATCATGTTAGTGATTTATCCTGTGCTCAGTAACCAGGTAGATCACCTAGATTTTTTTATGCTGTTTTGTATGTGCTGTGTTGTCATTTTCAGGTTTTCTTTTGTATTAAAACCAATCAGAACCAATTTATCACAAGGGTAATTGTGGTCTACTTTATTATTGACTGCATCTGTGAATAGGCAGCCCACACTAGGATGAGGCAATCGTTATACCCATTTACCTAATCCCTTTGCTAATACCTATATAGTCTCTAAATCATACCTCATTATATAAGACGTGTCACAGCATAGGAATTAATTGTGCAACATTTCTGTATAGTTAGCTGTACACATGAGGCAGCTATTTCTCTTTGTACTCCCATTCATATGCATGCTTGGCTCAGCATACATATGTAATGAATGGGAGAGGAGGAAAGATGTTCTGGTGCAGCTGGTGCAAACAAAAGGATCAGACAATTAAATCCAACCTGCATGATCCTTACCTTCGCCGACATCACCTGTCGGGGAAGCATCAAAGGGCCACCATACACAGTAGATTCCCTTACGTCCTACCAGCAGCACAGATGGGGTTAACTTCCCCCCGTGGACTGGTAGGACCGGCGGAATTTTTAATGAGCCCAAGAGTAACCAATGAAAGAACTCCAGCTCCCCTAAAGGGAGGGGTTCGCCCCCCAGCCCACCGTGTTTTTTTTCTGTCCTTTGGACAGGTAGACTGGCGACTTTTCCTCTCCCTCTCTGGGAGTTTGGAGACGCTTCTAACTCTATCCGAGTTTTTCCTTTTTGTCTCCTTTTTAGCAAAGTAGCTCTTATATTTGCGCTTTATTTTATAGTATCTTTTCCCCCATTGAACTCGCTGAGATTAGCGGTACCTGGGGGTATGCTTGCCTCATCTGATGCTGCACTCCCCTCCTGCTGTGCGACTCTGCTGCGCTCTGTTCCCGGCGTGGCATGGGCGCCGCCATGACTAGAAGTATGTAGAACAAATTTGTTCACACCGGGTTTTCTCCGCTGTGTATAGGGTTCCCACCCCAAAGTGTAGTATAATAGAAATCACAGCAGTGAGAGATTTTCTTTGATTGCAATTTATTTTTTGCAGGTTATATGCGACATTCATGTGTAAACACGTTTTCGGCTATATTAGCCTTCATCAGACACTATGGAACAGAGAGTAATAGTGTCATATATATGTACATACATATACAAGGCATATACATAAACCTATGTAGTAAACCATGGGCGACAATAAATTATATAAGGACATAAAAGGTGAAAAAATAAGAAAAAAGGAACAAACAAGAAAAAATAAGAAAAAAATGGCAGGCAGATAATTAATGAGAAATCATCCTGATGTAAAATTACAATTCAGTAGCTACATAGTATTACACTGGCATATAACATAGGATTTACATGGCCGTGCGATGGTTCCTGAAGAATAGAATTAAGGAAAAGCCATATGTAAACAGAGTCCTCTAATTCTAGTATGATGCCAATTCTAATAAGTCACAGACTAATAACCCCAGGTATGATAATGAGAACAAAATATCAAACAGATAAAGGAGCCTAATCCCCACTCAGGAGGACCTACTATTGCCGCTGGAGATGGAAGGAGAATGTGGAAGACACACGAGTGTAGATCAGGTGCTGTCAGCACCAGTGGTTTGAGGTGTGTGCCCATAGCAGTGCGATTCACTGCTTTAAAAGAGTGCCAGGGAGCGCGCCATGCGAGGGGGGCGGACCTGGGAGATGGAGCACGTGTGATGCCGTGTGTTCCATTGGCCGGAAGTGAATCGGCAAATGGAACGCATCGGGTCACGTGACTGCGTTCCAACGACCGGAAGTGAATCGGTCTGTTGGATGTAGTCATCTGAAACAACACTGGGGACTTTAGGAAGAAGCAAAAGGATAAGGGATTGTATAGTATAGCATAATAGAAGGGAAAAGAGGATATGTGGCAATATGTGATTCTATGTAAAGGGATAATATTAATGGATGAGTGAACATAGCCAAATGTGTTAGTATATAGACTGGTAATATAGTGCAGTGTATATTTAGAGCTAAAGTGATGTAATTACAGTGTGATGTTAGATGAAATGGTGTGAATGGTATATGTGAACGGCACTGATGTGTAGTATGTATCTACGTGATGTTGTATTGGTGTAAACTAATAGAAAATATAGATCAAGGATACAGTAGACGGCACGTGGTCCAAGAGGTGGGGATCAGGAAGCCTGTCAGGAAAAAGGAGAAATAGGAGTTAATATGATGATTGGACACACATTCATAACCGCATTATAATAAACATTGGATCTCATATTCTTTGTTCATTCCTTTCGGATGGAGCGTCTGCAGTGTGTGAATCCAATAAGCCTCTCTGAATTTGAGGTTTCTGATCCTATTACCCCCTCTGCGAGGTGGAGGTACCTGTTCAATTATCTGGTATTTTAGTTGAGATATAGAATGTTTGTGTTTATCGAAGTGCGCCGGGACTGGTAGCAGCAGATTTTTCCTCCGTATCGTTGATTTGTGTTGACAAATCCTGTCTCTCGCTTTTTGTGTAGTTTCTCCTACATAAGCCATTCCACAAGGGCATTTTATAAGGTAAATGACAAAGTCAGTGTCACAGGTAAAGAAGCCATTTATATTAAACGCTTTGCCAGTTTGGGGGGGTGTAAATTGGGAGCCTTTTTGTATGTTAGAACACTAGGAACATGTGAGGCATGGGAATGTGCCTTTCCTCTGGGTCTGTAGAAAAACCTGTCTAGGTAAGCGTGTCTCGGAGCCCAGGTCTGCCCTCACCAAGTTATCTCGTAGATTGCGGGGACGACGATTGCATGAAAGTACTGGATTGTGAAATTCCTCTATTTTCGAATACGCCTTTTTGAGAATTGGCCAATGGTTGCGGATGATATGTAAAACTTTGTTGGAGCTAGGATGAAAGGTGTGGACAAATGGGATTCTTTTATTATTATTTCTTGGACTCCTATTTCTGATGTTAGTCTTGAGGGTATGTTCTGGGTAACCCCTGGTCCTAAACCTCTGTTTCAACTCATCCTCCCTTTCTTTTAGTGTAAGGGGATCATCCACTATGGTCTGTATTCTTTTTAATTGTGAACATGGTAGAGATTTTTTTGTCATGGGTGGATGAAAACTGGAAAAGTGAAGTAAGCTGTTACGGTCAGTCGGTTTGCGATATAAATCAGTTTTGAGTTTGCCCTGAGAATTTATGGTGACGACTGTGTCCAGATAGGCTATTGATGAGTTGCTATGGTGGATAGTGAACTGGAGCTCTGGCCAAATGGAGTTTAAATGATTGTGGAATGTGAGGAGTGATTCTTCTGTTCCGGTCCAGATGCAGAAAATGTCATCTATGTACCTTCTCCATAGCCTACAATGTGTTATAAAGAGATCTGACGGGTATATATGGGTGGTCTCGAAATGTGCCATAAAACAATTTGCGTATGGAGGGGCCACGTTTGACCCCATAGCGGTACCCTGTACCTGTAGGTAGAATGTGTCCTGGAACATGAAGAAGTTGTGATGAAGCACTAACTTGAGGAGATCTAGGCATAATGAGATGATGTCTTTGTGTAAATCGGTATTGGTCAACATAATAGTTACTGCATCAATGCCCTTTTCGTGTTTAATAGAGGTATATAAACTAGTGACATCCCAGGTAACCAGAAATGTGTTAGATGGTAATGGGTCCAGTTGTCTAATTCATTTAAGAAATGATGTAGTATCCAAGAGGAAAGATCTGGTACGTTTAACATGAGGGGTAAGGACCTTTTCAAGAAAAATAGACAGAGGAGAAAGTATGGATTCTGTGGATGCGACTAGGGATCGACCGATATAGATTTTTTTAGGGCCGATACCGATACCGATAATTTGTGAACTTTCAGGCCTATAGCCGATAATTTATACCGATATTCTGTGAATTTTCATTTTTGAGAAAAAAAAAAAAATTCCTACACAAATCTGCTGAAAATTAATATGTTTATTGTTAATGTGTATTTTTTTGTTTATTGTTAATGTGTATTTTTTTTTATAAGTCTTTTTCATTTATACTTAATATTTTTGTGTTTTTTTTTTTTTTTACTAACTTTTAGCCCCCTTAGGGACTAGAACCCTTGTCCTATTCCCCCTGATAGATCTCTATCAGGGTGAATAGGAGCTCACACTGTCCCTGCTGCTCTGTGCATAGTGCACACAGCAGCATGGAGCTTACCATGGCAGCCAGGGCTTCAATAGTGTCCTGGCTGCCATGGTAACCGATCGGAGCCCCAGGCTTACACAGCTGGGGCTCCGATCGGAGGAGCAGGGGAGAGGGGATCCTGTGGCCACTGCCACCAATGAGTAATACTGGGTGGGGGGGGGGGGGCGCACTGCGCCACCAATGTTTTTACTATTGGCCGGGATTGGGGTGGGGGCGCACTGCGCCACTAATGATTAATACTGGGGGGCTTGGGGGGGGGGGGCGCACTGCGCCACCAATGAAGATAAGTCTCTCAATCATTCATATACAGGAGGCGGGTAGTTAACTCCTCAGGTGCCGCGGATCGCAGCTACCGCTCATAGAGGTCGGGAGCCGGCTATGTGATTCTGCAGCCAGCTCCCGCCTCCTGTATATGAATGAATGAAAGGCTTATCTTCATTGGTGGCGCAGCGGCCACAGCCCCTCCCCTCCTCTTGTCTTCTCTTCTGTCATTGGCGGCAGCAGCAGCACAGGGGGAGGAGACACTGCTTCCTTCTCCCCTGTGCTGCGGAGGGAACACAGAACGCGCTGAGAGTTTTATTTTGCCGATATCGGTATATCGGCAAAATAGATGCCGATACCGATAACGTTCAAAATCCTCAATATCGGCCGATAATATCGGCCAAACCGATAATCGGTCGATCCCTAGGTAATAGGATCAGAAACCTCAAATTCAGAGAGGCTTATTGGATTCACACACTGCAGACGCTCCATCCGAAAGGAATGAACAAAGAATATGAGATCCAATGTTTATTATAATGCGGTTATGAATGTGTGTCCAATCATCATATTAACTCCTATTTCTCCTTTTTCCTGACAGGCTTCCTGATCCCCACCTCTTGGACCACGTGCCGTCTACTGTATCCTTGATCTATATTTTCTATTAGTTTACACCAATACAACATCACGTAGATACATACTACACATCAGTGCCGTTCACATATACCATTCACACCATTTCATCTAACATCACACTGTAATTACATCACTTAAGCTCTAAATATACACTGCACTATATTACCAGTCTATATACTAACACATTTGGCTATGTACACTCATCCATTAATATTATCCCTTTACATATAATCACATATTGCCACATATCCTCTTTTCCCTTCTATTATGCTATACTATACAATCCCTTATCCTTTTGCTTCTTCCTAAAGTCCCCAGTGTTGTTTCAGATGACTACATCCAACAGACCGATTCACTTCCGGTCGTTGGAACGCACGGCGTCACACGTGCTCCATCTCCCAGGTCCGCCCCCCTCGCATGGCGCGCTCCCTGGCACTCTTTTAAAGCAGTGAATCGCACTGCTATGGGCACACACCTCAAACCACTGGTGCTGACAGCACCTGATCTACACTCGTGTGTCTTCCACATTCTCCTTCCATCTCCAGCGGCAATGGTAGGTCCTCCTGAGTGGGGATTAGGCTCCTTTATCTGTTTGATATTTTGTTCTCATTATCATACCTGGGGTTATTAGTCTGTGACTTATTAGAATTGGCATCATACTAGAATTAGAGGACTCTGTTTAGATATGGCTTTTCCTTAATTCTATTCTTCAGGAACCATCGCACGGCCATGTAAATCCTATGTTATATGCCAGTGTAATACTATGTAGCTACTGAATTGTAATTTTACATCAGGATAATTTCTCATTAATTATATGCCTGCCATTTTTTTCTTATTTTTTCATGTTTGTTCCTTTTTTCTTATTTTTTCACCTTTTATGTCCTTATATAATTTATTGTCGCCCATGGTTTACTACATAGGTTTATGTATATGCCTTGTATATGTATGTACATATATATGACACTATTACTCTCTGTTCCATAGTGTCTGATGAAGGCTAATATAGCCGAAAACGCGTTTACACATGAATGTCGCATATAACCTGCAAAAAATAAATTGCAATCAAAGAAAATCTCTCACTGCTGTGATTTCTATTATACTACACTTTGGGGTGGGAACCCTGTACACAGCGGAGAAAACCCGGTGTGAACAAATTTGTTCTACATATTACGTTTCCCTGATTTGGAACGCACCAGGACCACCAAAAATGGCCGACAACACCTTATCTTTTGCAGACAATGAGATTTCATCCGTTCTGGCACAAGTCACCTTATCCAGTGATTTTCTCCAGACACCGGCAGTTGAACTGCAGGAAAGAGATCTTGAACGTGAAACCAAGAAGCTGCAAAATGTTGAGCTACACAGTGGCACACTGGCCGAGTACCTCAAAACCAAGATGATCCCAAGGGGATTACGTATAAGGACACGTCCTACGTTTTTTAAGGACAATCCAGAATATTGTACCAAATTCGAACAGATCCTCAATAAGTGTTCAATAGACATCATGACGCTGACCTTGATGTATATCCAGTCAGCTATGACGGAACTAAAAACCAAGATTCGAGCCATAGAATCTCAGCTACTTGATCTCCTATCTAAGGATGAATACAGTACTCTCCAAGAAAAGATCTCCACTATCCTCCTAGAAAGACGGAAGGAAATCGAGTTCTCCAAGAAAAAGAAATTTCTGAGAGATACAGAAGACTATAAGAGCAACAGAATCTACCATTGGCCAGACTCCACCGGATTTCGTCCGAGGAAAAGTGGAAGGGCTTCCTCCATGGACTCTCAGAGATCAGCTTCAAGCCAGGATTCTCGCCATCCTGATGAGCAACGCAGACCTAAGAACACTCGCAGAGCACCCAGAACTGGGACATCGCAACAGCAAGTGTCATCCGTCACTACCAGATCCCAGGTACCGTATAGTTCAATTAATACACATGCCACACATTTGTTACCGTCATCTGAGTCACTGGTGATTAACATCTCCTCGACTCCCCTCAGTCCATCCGAACTGACTTTATTACAAAAAGGACTATCATTTTGTCCCTCATACTGTTTAAACAGTTTTGAGCTGGAACTTGACTTACTGCGTTTTTTCAGAAATATTCGCCTTCGAGCACATTTCGAGGACGATGATAGGGAAGCACACCCTACTCCTGATAAGTAAGGATCACTTATATCAACCCGGGACTTAGGCTTACGTACCAAAAGCACATACATGCCCCCACGAAATCAGCCAGCCGTAGAAACCTTTATCAAATTAGTACAAAGAGACACTGATACTTTTATTAAAGGGGTCAGAGAGGGCCAATACAAATACATGAATAATTTGACCAATACAGAAAGAGTATCCCTAGAGGCACTAAAACGGGCAAAAAAGTTGATTCTGAAACCTGCGGATAAGGGGGGAGCACTTGTCGTGATGGACAAAATTCAGTACGTGGCAGAAATACACCGTCAACTTAATGATACAACAGTCTATAGAAAATTAGACCACAACCCCACGGCATCTATAGCCACCCTAATCAACAATACCCTAAGACATCATCATACTAAGGGCACCATTGATACTTCAACTGTCAACTTTCTAACCAAAGCCTACCCCATTACACCAGTTTTCTATGTACTACCTAAGATCCATAAAAATCTCCATAATCCTCCTGGCCGACCGATAGTCGCATCCACAGAATCCATACTTTCTCCTCTGTCTATTTTTCTTGAAAAGGTCCTTACCCCTCATGATAAACGTACCAGATCTTTCCTCTTGGATACTACATCATTTCTTAAATGAATTAGACAACTGGACCCATTACCATCTAACACATTTCTGGTTACCTGGGATGTCACTAGTTTATATACCTCTATTAAACACGAAAAGGGCATTGATGCAGTAACTATTATGTTGACCAATACCGATTTACACAAAGACATCATCTCATTATGCCTAGATCTCCTCAAGTTAGTGCTTCATCACAACTTCTTCATGTTCCAGGACACATTCTACCTACAGGTACAGGGTACCGCTATGGGGTCAAACGTGGCCCCTCCATACGCAAATTGTTTTATGGCACATTTCGAGACCACCCATATATACCCGTCAGATCTCTTTATAACACATTGTAGGCTATGGAGAAGGTACATAGACAACATTTTCTGCATCTGGACCGGAACAGAAGAATCACTCCTCACATTCCACAATCATTTAAACTCCATTTGGCCAGAGCTCCAGTTCACTATCCACCATAGCAACTCATCAATAGCCTATCTGGACACAGTCGTCACCATAAATTCTCAGGGCAAACTCAAAACTGATTTATATCGCAAACCGACTGACCGTAACAGCTTACTTCACTTTTCCAGTTTTCATCCACCCATGACAAAAAAATCTCTACCATGTTCACAATTAAAAAGAATACAGACCATAGTGGATGATCCCCTTACACTAAAAGAAAGGGAGGATGAGTTGAAACAGAGGTTTAGGATCAGGGGTTACCCAGAACATACCCTCAAGACTAACATCAGAAATAGGAGTCCAAGAAATAATAATAAAAGAATCCCATTTGTCCACAACTTTCATCCTAGCTCCAACAAAGTTTTACATATCATCCGCAACCATTGGCCAATTCTCAAAAAGGCGTATCAGAAAATAGAGGAATTTCACAATCCAGTACTTTCATGCAATCGTCGTCCCCGCAATCTACGAGATAACTTGGTGAGGGCAGACCTGGGCTCCGAGACACGCTTACCTAGACAGGTTTTTCTACAGACCCAGAGGAAAGGCACATTCCCATGCCTCACATGTTCCCAGTGTTCTAACATACAAAAAGGCTCCCAATTTACACACCCCCAAACTGGCAAAGCGTTTAATATAAATGGCTTCTTTACCTGTGACACTGACTTTGTCATTTACCTTATAAAATGCCCTTGTGGAATGGCTTATGTAGGAGAAACTACACAAAAAGCGAGAGACAGGATTTGTCAACACAAATCAACGATACGGAGGAAAAATCTGCTGCTACCAGTCCCGGCGCACTTCGATAAACACAAACATTCTATATCTCAACTAAAATACCAGATAATTGAACAGGTACCTCCACCTCGCAGAGGGGGTAATAGGATCAGAAACCTCAAATTCAGAGAGGCTTATTGGATTCACACACTGCAGACGCTCCATCCGAAAGGAATGAACAAAGAATATGAGATCCAATGTTTATTATAATGCGGTTATGAATGTGTGTCCAATCATCATATTAACTCCTATTTCTCCTTTTTCCTGACAGGCTTCCTGATCCCCACCTCTTGGACCACGTGCCGTCTACTGTATCCTTGACCTATATTTTCTATTAGTTTACACCAATACAACATCACGTAGATACATACTACACATCAGTGCCGTTCACATATACCATTCACACCATTTCATCTAACATCACACTGTAATTACATCACTTTAGCTCTAAATATACACTGCACTATATTACCAGTCTATATACTAACACATTTGGCTATGTACACTCATCCATTAATATTATCCCTTTACATATAATCACATATTGCCACATATCCTCTTTTCCCTTCTATTATGCTATACTATACAATCCCTTATCCTTTTGCTTCTTCCTAAAGTCCCCAGTGTTGTTTCAGATGACTACATCCAACAGACCGATTCACTTCCGGTCGTTGGAACGCAGTCACGTGACCCGATGCGTTCCATTTGCCGATTCACTTCCGGCCAATGGAACGCACGGCGTCACACGTGCTCCATCTCCCAGGTCCGCCCCCCTCGCATGGCGCGCTCCCTGGCACTCTTTTAAAGCAGTGGATCGCACTGCTATGGACACACACCTCAAACCACTGGTGCTGACAGCACCTGATCTACACTCGTGTGTCTTCCACATTCTCCTTCCATCTCCAGCGGCAATGGTAGGTCCTCCTGAGTGGGGATTAGGCTCCTTTATCTGTTTGATATTTTGTTCTCATTATCATACCTGGGGTTATTAGTCTGTGACTTCTTAGAATTTGCATCATACTAGAATTAGAGGACTCTGTTTAGATATGGCTTTTCCTTAATTCTATTCTTCAGGAACCATCGCACGGCCATGTAAATCCTATGTTATATGCCAGTGTAATACTATGTAGCTACTGAATTGTAATTTTACATCAGGATGATTTCTCATTAATTATCTGCCTGCCATTTTTTTCTTATTTTTTCTTGTTTGTTCCTTTTTTCTTATTTTTTTCACCTTTTATGTCCTTATATAATTTATTGTCGCCCATGGTTTACTACATAGGTTTATGTATATGCCTTGTATATGTATGTACATATATATGACACTATTACTCTCTGTTCCATAGTGTCTGATGAAGGCTAATATAGCTGAAAACGCGTTTACACATGAATGTCGCATATAACCTGCAAAAAATAAATTGCAATCAAAGAAAATCTCTCACTGCTGTGATTTCTATTATACTGCCATGACCAGAAGTGACGCGCAGCCTGCCGCAGCATCACTTCCGGTCTCTCGGCCCAGCCGTCGGCGTCCTCGGTCAAACAAACTGAGGATGCCGGCCGGGTTTTTTTCCCACAGGGGGGGATGTGGTGAGAGGGTTCTCTTCTCACCTAAGTATATGTTTTTAAAAACAGGATAGCTGTAGCAGTGTCGTTTAGGAGGAGGGGTTGTCACAGGAGACCACTCCCCTAGGTGGAGCTTCTCTATTTAAGCTTCCTAAATTCCTTCAGTCGGTCTCTGGCTGAGCTGCTTCAACAAGCTAGCTCCAGAGTTTTCTTGTGCTCAGCTGAGAATTTCTGCTATCTACTGAATTTTCAGATTCTAATATTTCAATTGCCTGTCTTTACTCCTCTGGTTCGTGCCGTTACATATGTTTTAAACTCCCTTTGGGTTTTTAGGGATGTTTTAATCCTTTCTTTTGTTTCAGCTATGGCTTCTCCTAGAGAATCAGACCAGCAGCGGAAGTCTGCGGCCAAGAGGAAACACCTGGCCTGCTATGATTGCAACACGCCATTAGACGATTCTTGCCCCTTTTCCAGGTGCGACAGTTGCTGTTCCGGCTCCACTACGGAACCCACGATGAAGGACATGTGCCAGTGGGCGAAGACATATGTGGATGATTCCATCAAGGGGGTCGTACGCCTGCTGAGTGAGAGGCTACCTGGCCCCTCCCAGACTCCTATGGAAGTTGCCGCCCCTACTGACAGACCCATCCCCCTCTCTGTGGGGTCATCTTCCTCTGATGAGGAAGAATGTACTTCATTTTTTTTCCCGCCCGAAAAAACACAGAAGCTATTAAAGTCCATCAGGTCGGGGGACCGTGATGTTGACATAGGGGTGTCCTCCGATCCCGCCTGTCAGACTCAGCGAGTCTTTAAGGCGGATGAGACCCTTCTTTCTGTGATGCGCACAGAATGGAAAAAAACTGAGAAAGGTCCAGTCCTCACCCGGAGGTTCAAACAGATGTTTCCGATGGCTAAACCCTTAGTGGAATCATGGGGTTCCATTCCTAAGGTGGACATGGCTATAGCCAAGTTGTCCAGGCGCACTCTGGTTCCAGCAGACGATGGGTCTAGCCTGCAGGACCCTCTAGATAGAAGGGCAGAGTGCACCCTGAGAAGGAGCTACTCGGTGGCCGCAGCTTCGGCCTCAATTTCTATCGCAGCCACAGAGGTCACTTCCTTCCTACGGTCCAGACTGAATCAGATTCAGACCAATGTCGACCAAAGTGTCTCCCGGGACGACATCCTGGCCGCGTTTAAATCCGTAAATCTGGTCATGGATTTTCTTTGTGACACATCCCAATTACAGCTGAAATTGGCAGCCAAAACAATGGCTCTAGTGTCAGCTGCCAGGAGACCTCTATGGCTAAAGCCCTGGAATGCGGATAACGCTTCTAAGTATAATCTCTGTGGGCTCCCCTGCGAACCGGACCGCTTATTCGGTTTGGAACTAGACACCATCATGGAGGGACTCTCCGATAAAAAGGGAAAGAGTCTCCCCCAACAGCCCTTTCGGATCCGAGGCAGACAAGATCTTGGAGGCAGATCCGGACAGCAGGCTAGACGTAGAGATTGGGGCAGTCTAGAAGATTTTCTAGAAGCTCCCGTAAACCCACCAAGGAGTCAAAACCCTCCTGACTATGGGCCTCTCAGAGGATCTTGGATAAACCCTGCTACCCCTGTCGTTACGCCTCTGGATTTTCCCGTACCCCTCCCTCACCTCCCTGTAGGGGGTCGTCTTTCTTTTTTCAAACACGTATGGGCCCAGTAAATTTCAGATCCCTGGGTCCAAAGCATAGTAGCTTCGGGCTATCTAATAGACCTCGTTTCTCTCCCCCCAGAAAGATTCATCGCCATGCGCAGTTTTTTGCCGGCCAGACAAAAAATCTTAGAGTCCTATATCCAGGATTACATTTCCAAGGGAGCCCTGGAGGAGGTACCGGCAGGGGAGAGGGGTCTAGGGATTTATTCTCCAGTATTCCTGGTACCCAAGAAGACAGGAGATCTCCGGATGATCATAGATTTGAGATTCCTCAATCGTTTCGTAAGAAGAACCAGGTTCCGTATGGAAACCATAAGGTCAGTCAGCGACCTCCTCAGCCCTGGGGATGTGATGGCTACTCTGGACCTCAAGGATGCTTACCTTCACGTCCCGATTCATCCTTCCTCTCGAAGATTTCTCAGGATCGCAGTCCAGATTTCAGGAGTGCGCAGGCATTTTCAATTTGCCGTCCTCCCCTTCGGAATCTCATCTGCCCCCCTTATCTTCACCAAAGTGGTAGTATCGGTGGTAGCAGCGCTGAGACTCCAGGGACTGACCATTGTTCCTTACTTGGACAATTGGCTTCTTTTAGCCTCTTCGGTCCCATTACTTTCTCAGCATCTTCATGTCGCAATTTCCTTTCTGCTCCGCCTAGGCTGGATCATCAACTGGCAGAAGTCGAACGTGAGCCCTTCAACTTCTATCCATTATCTAGGATTCGTAGTCGACTCTCTGGAGATGTCTCTCCAGTTGACGCCAGAAAGAGGAGCGCGGATTCAGGACCTGGCAAGGTTCCTTTCCGTACCACGACGAGTCTCCATCCGGACTCTCATGAAGATGTTGGGGCTCATGTCAGCGGCTGCGGATGCAGTCCCTTGGGCTTTATGGCACCTCTGACCTCTTCAGTCGGAGGTCTTAGACAAATGGAACGGCAGCCCTATGGGGCTAGATTCCCTGTGCTCCCTGTCCAACCAAAACCGGAATTCCCTCAGATGGTGGTTCCATCTTCCAGCAGGGAAGTCTATGACCCAACCAGTTTGGCTCATATTGACTACAGACGCATCCCTTGTAGGCTGGGGCGCCCATTTAGACGGATCCCCAGTTCGGGGGTCTTGGTCTCCTCAGGAGCGGCATCTTTCTTCAAATCTCCGCGAGATGCGTGCTATCCGGCTAGCCCTCCTTCACGTCGCCCCTCAGATTCGGGGCAAAGCAGTGAAAGTCCAGTCAGACAACATGACTGCCGTGCTTTACATAAACAAACAGGGAGGCACAAGATCCTTACCCCTTCTTTCAGAGATTGGGGTAATTCTGCGGTGGGCAGAGCTGAACCTATCCCATCTAGCTGCCACTCACATCCGAGGCTCCCTCAACATCATTGCGGATCGCCTAAGTCGCGGCTTACCGACCATGGAGTGGTCACTTCATCCGGAGATCTTCAGACAGCTAGTCCTCAGATGGGGTATGCCAAAGGTGGATCTCATGGCAACCAGGTTCAACGCCAAGGTTCAGAGGTTTTGTTCCCTATACAGGGAGGACAACCCCCTGGCGATAGATGCTCTGACAATACCGTGGAGGTTCAGGCTGGCTTACATCTTCTCTCCCTTTTCCATGATTCCTAGGGTATTGATGAAAATCCGTCAGGATCAGGCCTCAGTAATAGCCATCATACCATTTTGGCCCAGGAGATCCTAGTTTACCCAGCTCATTCAGATAAGTCGGGGACAATATTGGAGACTCTCCCTAGAGCAGACCCTGGTGTCGTGGGACACTCATCTCTGCCCAGATCTGCACAGATTCAACCTGACAGCCTGGAGGTTGATCAGTCCCTTCCCAGAGTGGATGGGCTCTCTGAGTCGGTCCTGAGAACACTGTCGCATTCCAGAGCAGAGTCTACCAAGAAGGCCTACTCCCAGATCATGAGGATCTTCACCTCATGGTGTAGTTCCAACCAGGTGGCGTCTGCAGATCCGCCCCTCTCTGCGATCTTACAATTCCTCCAGGATGGGTTAGACAGAGGTCTCTCCCCATCTACCCTGAAGGTTCAAGTTTTTGCCATCTCGGCCTGTCTCAACAGACCATATTCTCGGGACCCGCTCATCAAACGCTTCCTTAAGGGAGCAGAAAGATTGAAGCCTATGATACTGAAACCCGTTCCCCAATGGGACTTGTCAGAAGTCCTCAATGGGTTAGCATCCCCCCCCCTTTTGAACCTTTGGAGGAGGCAAGCTTTAAGTTTTTAACTCTTAAGGTGGTTTTTCTTCTGGCTATTACTTCAGCCAAAAGAATTTCTGAACTGCAGCTTTCTCCGCTTTGCACCCATACATCATTTTTCTACAGGACAGAGTCCTTCTAAAATTTCTACCTTATTTTAGACCTAAGGTTCCAACCTTTCAAAATATTAATCAGGTAATTTCTCTACCTGTATTATTCTCCTCCTCCTCCTCCTCCTCCTCCTCCTCCTCTGATGTTCCAGTTAGACATCCACTGGACATATCGAGATGCCTCCAGATCTATGTGGATAGATCCAGAGGATTCAGAATAGATGAGAACCTCTTCATCCTGTTTGCCGGTAAGTCTAAAGGCCGTAAGGCGTCTAAAACTACTATTAGTCGCTGGGTCAAGGAAGCCATTAGGGAAGCTTTCACCTCCCAATCCTTAGATCCTCCGGAGTTTGTGAGGGCCCATTCTACTAGAGCCGTAGCTACCTCTGTCACGGAGAGAAGTCTTCTCCCCCTAGAGTTGATCTGTAAGGCGGCTTCCTGGAGCTCTGAATCAACCTTCATCTCTCATTATAGAATAGATGCTAAGGTAGCAGAGTTTTCGGCCTTTGGGCAGACAGTTCTTACTTCTGCCAGGCATGAGGACCCTCCCTAGGGGATTCTTCTTGCTATCTCCCCATCTGTGCTGCTGGTAGGACGTAAGGGAATCGTTAATTTCTAACGATAATTTGTTTTCCCTTAGTCCTAACAGCAGCACACAAACATTCCCGCCCTAAGTACTTTCTTGCTATAGACACGGTGGGCTGGGGGGCAAACCCCTCCCTTTAGGGGAGCTGGAGTTCTTTCATTGGTTACTCTTGGGCTCATTAAAAATTCTGCCGGTGCTACCAGTCCACGGGGGGCAGTTAACCCCATCTGTGCTGCTGTTAGGACTAAGGGAAAACAAATTATCGTTAGAAATTAACGATCGTTGGCTGGACTCACCAAAATCTGCAGATTTAGGCTCCTTTCAGAAGAGCTCCACGCCCCGGACTCGCAGCGTTAGTATGCAGCAGCTCCCGTCTTGACCTCCCAGTACTGACGGGTTGCATAGCATTATATTGATTTATGATGCTATGTAACCCTTAGGCCCAGCGTGACGGATTAGGGTCGGATGCGTTCAGGATACGTTCAGTGAAACTCGCACCATTTTGCAAGCAAGTTCAGTCAGTTTTGTCTACAATTGCGTTCAGTTGTTCCATTTTTTCCGCGCGGGTACAATGAGTTTTGATGTGTTTTTCACGCGCGTAATAAAAAAATGGTTTACAAACTACATCTTTTAGCAACCATCAGTGAAAAACGCACCGCACCCGCACTTGCTTGCGGATGCGATGCGTTTTTCACGCAGCCCCATTCACTTCTATAGGGCCAGGGCTGTGTGAAAAACGCAGAATATATAACATGCTGCGATTTTCACGTAACGCAGAAGTGATACATGAAAAACAACGCTCATGTACACAGACCCATTGAAATGACTCGATCAGGATTCAGTGCGGGTGCTGTGTGTTCACGTCACGCATTACACCCGCGTGGAAAACTCGCTCGTGTGAAAGGGGCGAGCGTGACAGATTAGCTCAGGATGCGTTCAGGGAAACTCGCACCATTTTGCAAGCAAGTTAAGTCTGTTTTTTCTGCGATTGCGTTCAGTTGTTCCGTTTTTTCTGCACGGGTGCAAAGCGATTTGATGGGTTTTTACGTGCGTGATAAAAAAATTGAAGGTTTACAAACAACATATCCTAGCAACCATCAGTGAAAAATGCATTGCATCCGGACTTGCTTGGGGCCAGTGCTGCGTGAAAAACACAGAATAAGCCCTCATGCACACAGCCGTTGTTTTGGTCCGCATACGAGCCGCAGTTTTTGCGGCTCGGGTGCGGACCCATTCACTTCAATGGGGCCGCAAAAGATGTGTGCTCTCCGCATCCGTTGCTCCGTTCCGTGGCCCCGCCAAAAAAATATAACATGTCCTGATCTTGTCCGTTTTGTGGACAAGAATAGGCATTTCTGCAATGGGCTGCCTGTTCCATTCCGCAAATTGCGGAAGGCACACGGGCGGCTTCCGTGTTTTGCGGAACCACAATTTGCGGACCGCAAAAAACAGAATAGTTGTGTGCATGAGGCCTAAAGAACATGCTGTGTTTTTCACGCAACGCAGAACTGATGCGTGAAAAAAGATGCTCATTTACACAGACCCATTGGAATGAATAGGTCAGGATTCAGTGCCAGTGCTATGCGTTCACGTCAGACATTGCACCCGCGTGGAAAACTCACTCGTGTGAAAGGGGCCTAAGGGTTACATAGCATCATAAATCAATATAATGCTATGTGACCCCATGCATACTCAGGCTGTGAGTCCGAAAGGGGCCTGAGTCCCCTTTAAACTACTCGCTCATCTGAAAGGGGCCTTAGCCAGTACACATGTAGAGTGTATGGCCAGGTTAGGCTGTGTTCACAGCAGTTATTTGCTCAGTTATTTACATCAGTTTTTGTGATCCAAAACCAGGTGTGGGTCAAAAACACAGAACAGGTGTCAATCTTTGTGTAGACTTCACTACTGGTTTTGGCTCACAAAAACTGATGGAAATAACTGATCAAATAACTGAAGTGTGAACTTAGCCATAATTCAGATTTTATTTATGTATATATGTGATGTGTGTGTGTGTGTGTGTATATATATATATATATATATATATATATATATATATATACACACACACACACAATCGGGTCCATAAATATTGGGACATTGACACAATTCTAACATTTCTGGCTCTATACACCACCACAATGGATTTGAAATGAAACAAACAAGATGTGCTTTAACTACAGACTGTCAGCTTTAATTTGAGAGTATTTACATCCAAATCAGGTAAACGATGTAGGAATTACAACAGTTTGCATATGTGCCTCCCACTTGTTAAGGGACCAAAAGTAATTGGACAATTGGCTTCTCAGCTGTTCCATGGCCAGATGTGTGTGTTAGTCCTTCATTATCCCAATTACAATGAGCATATAAAAGGTCCAGAGGTTATTTCAAGTGTGCTATTTGCATTTGGAATCTGTTGCTGTCAACTCTGAAGATAAGATGCAAAGAGCTGTCACTATCAGTGAAGCAAGCCATCATTTGGCTGAAAACAAACAAACAAACCCATCAGAGAGATAGCAAAAAATGGCCAAAACAACTGTTTGGAACATTCTTAAAAAGAAGGAACGCATTGGTGAGCTCAGCAACACCAAAAGACCCAGAAGACCACGGAAAACATCTGTGGTGGATGACCAAAGAATTCTTTCCCTGGTGAAGAAAACACCCTTCACAACAGTTGGCCAGATCAAGAACACTCTCCAGGAGGTAGGTGTATGTGTGTCAAAGTAAGCAATCAAGAGAAGACTTCACCAGAGTGAATACAGTTCTGGAACAACATCCTATGGACAGATGAGATCAAGATCAACTTGTGCCAGAGTGATGGGAAGAGAAGAGTATGGAGAAGGAAAGGAACTGCTCATAATCCTAAGCATACCACTTCATCAGTGAAGCATGGTGGTGGTAGTGTCATGGCGTGGGCATGTATGGCTGCCAATGGAACTGGTTCTCTTGTATTTATTGATGATTTGACTGCTGACAAGAGCAGCAGGATGAATTCTGAAGTGTTTCAGGCAATATTATCTGCTCATATTCAGCCAAATGCTTCAGAACTCATAGGACGGCGCTTCACAGTGCAGATGGACAATGACCCAAAGCATACTGCAAAAACATGAAAAAATGTATAAGACTGGCACTCAATCTATGTGAATCACATGAGAGAGATCACAATTTATTAAATGTATACTTCTAAAAATAGACAATAAAAATACAATAAAATACTCTATTATAAAACTAAAAATGACACTGCGTGACTCCAATTGGGTCACATATAGGCTTCACAATTCATGCTAATAGTAATGCATATCTATTGCTGAAAAATGTAGAAACAGAGCACCTACACAGGGACAAAAAGAGAGAAAGAGTGGATCACAGTAAATCTCTTAAAAGACGCATGTATAGTCCCTTAATTGGCTGTACAGAAAAGGAAATCCAACGGCTGTAATAAAGAAGTCCTCCTCTAGATTCTGAGGATATCTAATTGTAGACAGCAATGTGTTCCTACAAAAATATCCGGGTATTCACCTGAGGAAGGTAATCACTCCACAAAAACGCACAGTGAACCTATATTAGTCCAATCATGCAGAGATTCAGTCCATCAGACTGAGCCACTGAGGAAGGGGAAAGAAGTCCCCGAAACGTGTCTGACGTGACCCACCCCTGCATCTTCACTAACTGGAAATATTTATCAATATCCTTGGATGCACTGATTAAACAAAATTGGAGCGCTCCAAAGTCCTATATCTCTAGGATCGTTCTACCTACAACTTGAATACGTTAACTGAAAGGCCGTTCTCGCGATCCTTGACGGAAACCACGTGACAGCCAGTGGTGAGCGAGGACGCCGACGGGGAAGCATAGAGAGACGCATGTTGCGGTGAGTAAGAGTTTGCGGTACGGAACCAACAGTCACCGGCTTTGAGACGTCACCGGTAAGACATATAGTACCATTTAACCTACCATCTCTATCTAACCACCAGTAACATACTTGGCTAAAACAGTTCTGATGATAGAATCTGTACTACGTCTGATGGACTGAATCTCTGCATGATTGGACTAATATAGGTTCACTGTGCGTTTTTGTGGAGTGATTACCTTCCTCAGGTGAATACCCGGATATTTTTGTAGGAACACATTGCTGTCTACAATTAGATATCCTCAGAATCTAGAGGAGGACTTCTTTATTACAGCCGTTGGATTTCCTTTTCTGTACAGCCAATTAAGGGACTATACATGCGTCTTTTGAGAGATTTACTGTGATCCATTCTTTCTCTCTTTTTGTCCCTGTGTAGGTGCTCTGTTTCTATATTTTTCAGCAATAGATATGCATTACTATTAGCATGAATTGTGAAGCCTATATGTGACCCAATTGGAGTCACGCAGTGTCATTTTTAGTTTTATAATAGAGTATTTTATTGTATTTTTATTGTCTATTTTTAGAAGTATACATTTAATAAATTGTGATCTCTCTCATGTGATTCACATAGATTGAGTACCAGTCTTATACATTGTTTTCCACTTTTGCCAATTATCCTCTGATTGGGTGATCAGTCAAGACTAGAGCACCTATTCCATACTGAAAAGGTAGTGAGCTATTCACGCTAATCACATTCATTTTAGTATACTGCAAAAACAACCAAAGAGTTTTTTAAGGGAAAGAAGTGGAATGTTATGCAATGGCCAAGTCAATCACCTGATCTGAATCCGATTGAGCATGCATTTCACTTGCTGAAGACGAAACTGAAGAGAAAATGCTCCAAGAACAAACAGGAACTGAAGACTGGTGCAGTAGAGGCCTGGCAGAGCATCACCAGGGATGAAACCCAGCGTCTGGTGATGTCTATGCGTTCCAGACTTCAGGCTGTAATTGACTGCAAAGGATTTGCAACCAAGTATTAAAAAGTGAAAGTTTGATTTATGATTATTATTGTGTCCCATTACTTTTGGTCCCTTAACAAGTGGGAGGCACATATGTTGTAATTCCTACACCTTTCACCTTATTTGGATGTAAATACCCTCAAATTAAAGCTGACCGTCTGCAGTTAAAGCACATCTTGTTCGTTTCATTTCAAATCCATTGTGGTAGGGTATAGAGCCAAAAATTTTAGAATTGTGTCGATGTCCCAATATTTATGGACCTGACTGTATGTACATATTGTGAGAGGTAGCTTTCTTTCAGGGGATCATCCTCACAGATACGGCTTCAGGACACCAGGTTTAAGGTCCAAACAGTGCATTTATTGTGGCACACCAGCAAAAGCAAAACAATAAACACTCGCCCATCCAGGCTCTAACTAAACACAGTATTCCTGACTCACCTAAGTCACCGTTCACACCCTGTGATCACATGCGGCTTTCTCAGCCAGTAGTCCAGCTCACTTCCAGGCTGTAACAAAGTCAGTCCAGGCTATCTCCCAGCCTCGTGGTCCCTCAGCCTTGCCCGGCTGAGACCACACTTACAGAGCCTCACCAGGCCTCTGTTAATGGGTAACACACTCCCCCCTTACTGACACCCTAGGAGGTGCTTTATTCCAGCCTGAGTACCTCCAGCTGGTCTCACCTGTGGTGGAATAGGGGTGTGGACCGCACTATCCACCCCTTCCTTGCTTCTAACCTGTGTGAGACCTGTCACTGTCTCACAATATATTCAGTGCTAGGAAAAAAGGATTTGTGATCTTACAGATTTCTTTTGTTTTTGCACATTTGCCACACTTAAATGTTTCAGATTATCAAAGAAATTTAAATATCAGACAAAGATAACCTGAGTAAATACAAAAATGCAGTTTTACCCCCTAAAACTAGTAATCCCCTAAACCTAAAAACCTAATAACTGGTTGCACCACCCTTGGCAGCAACAACTGCAATCAAGCATTTTTGATAACTGACAATGAGTCTTTCACATCTCTGTGCAGAAATATTGGCCCACTCTTCTTTGCAGAATTGTTTTAAGTCAGCCACATTGAAGGGTTTTCGAACATGAGAGGCCTGTTTAAGGTCATGCCACACCATCTCAATTGGACTTAATTTGACTAGGCCTGTACTGTTCCAGCATTTATTTCCATTTAAGATAAATTGCTGTATTTGTGTTATCATATCATTACCATGTTATGTAATTTTCACCGCCAGTTCTGTGAGAAGGTCTGGCAGACGTTCTTCTCTACCTCTTGCATGACGTTCTTTGTTTTGGTTTCACTTTGTCATCTCCTTTCCTTCTCCCAGGTGTCGCCTATTTAGACTAATTGTCTCCCTTTATATTCCCTCCCATACTGCCTCACTTTGCGGTTTATACTACTTCCTGGATGAGATGTTCACTGCTGGAGGCTCCTGCTGCTGTTTGCTAAGATAAGTCTTTTTCTTTATTTGTGTTTCCTTGCTGGCTTGATTCTAGGTGACCCTGACTCCGTCCGTATTAAGTGCAGGGAGTCGGTGGTCGTGTCCCCTCACTATTATAGGGTCTTCAGGTGTCACACAGTCTTAGGTACGTGGGCATGTAATCGTCTACCATTCAGACCCTTGCATGGGCATAGCAGTCAGGGAGAGCTCTTAGGATTTTATAGGGCTCACCCATATGCTCCTTAGTTTGGGATCAAGCCAGTCGGATGTTTATTTATAAGTTCCAGCTATCTGCAACATCATCCGTGACAGTAATGCTACCACTCTGTGGTCATTCTTGTTATAGGTTTCCTGAATGTATTATGTAAATGCCATTGCCTTTGCTCTCTGTCTGCTCCTCCCTTTTGGTGACATCACATCCTGTTCTCTCTGTTCCTGTTTACTTCTTCTGCAGCAGATTCAGAGCTGGTGAGAGCATTAGTTTTGACCTCTAATAACCTCTAATGTCATTGCTCAAGGTAAACTCAATAAATTACCAAAGCATTTTAATTGTATTCTCCTCACTGGATTATCACATGCAACTGGTACTACGACCTAATGGGATATTAGTGAGTTCAGCTGTCTACCATTGCTTGTACAGAGATTACCACTCACAACCAGTCAGAGACTTCTCTAACGTACATCTGTGGCAGAATAGTCAAAAGGAAGCCTAAATCTACAGTCTTTGCATGTCTACACGCAGTCTGCAAGCAAACTTAGAGCTGTCCGCCATCTTACATGCACGTGGCTTCATAAGCACAGTGAGTAAGCTGAAATCCTTTCTTTAAGAAACAGTACCACTTAAACAGGAATAACATGTCCACAAGAGTCTCCGTGGATTTATCGGTCACTGAACATACAGAAACTCACCCTGCTCCCATAAACTCAGATATAAAGGAAGCAGAGTCCATGTTCACTGAAGAACAAACTGTACGATCTAAACGTGTTATCAAACCAACACAAAAGATTAGAGAGAACTTTGAGGCAACCAAAGAAGAGTTCAGTGACAATTTAAATGATTTATGGCAAAGAATTGAACCCTATATAGCAGCTCTTTCATGCTATAACAATGATGCACCATAGTTAACCACAGCATTGAATCGTTTAACTAACGCGTATGTTCACTATCAGCGACTGTCTGCAAAGTACATCACCTTTCTGAACGATTCCGATTTTGATGATGCTTCAGAAGAGTTGAGTGTCACTGCCTGCCCTGTGAGAGATCTGAGAAGATCGGATAGACTTGCAGCACGTGAGTCTATCTGACAGGTCTTTCTGTGTTTCCTTTCTGTTTGTTGTTGTGGGCAGGATCCCACCTCTCCACAGTTTCTGCTTGTTAGCTGTTTATAAGGCTCTATTTAAGTCCACCTCTTACTGCTGACTTTGCGGTTTTTATTTTCCTTCTGAAGTTCTATACTGGTTGTTTGTGGATCCTCTACTTCCCGCTCGACTCAAGTTAAGTCCTCCGGTTTTCTCCTTTGTGCGTGTGTTGCTGCTAGGTCTCAGGTAGACGCTGGTCCCTTCACGGTGGAAGGTACTGGCTGTCTCATTTCCCGCTCCCTAAGTTAGGGTTTGCTGCAGTGTCATTGACGAATATTCGAAAAAATTTATATATAGCACTATATTGAATATAGTGCTATATATTTGTTTTTTAGAATATTCATAATTTTTTTCCATCTGAAGTCATGATTCCTCCCTGCTTAACCACCTCCGGACCGCCTAACGCAGGATCGCGTTCCGGAGGTGGCAGCGCTGCGCACAGTCACGCATATACGCGTCATCTCGCGAGACGCGAGATTTCCTGTGAACGCGCGCACACAGGCGCGCGCGCTCACAGGAACGGAAGGTAAGAGAGTTGATCTCCAGCCTGCCAGCGGCGATCGTTCGCTGGCAGGCTGGAGATGTGTTTTTTTTAACCCCTAACAGGTATATTAGACGCTGTTTTGATAACAGCGTCTAATATACCTGCTACCTGGTCCTCTGGTGGTCCCCTTTGTTTGGATCGACCACCAGAGGACACAGGTAGCTCAGTAAAGTAGCACCAAGCACCACTACACTACACTACACCCCCCCCCCCATCACTTATTAACCCCTTATTAGCCCCTGATCACCCCTAATCACCCCTGATCACCCCATATAGACTCCCTGATCACCCCCCTGTCATTGATTACCCCCCTGTCATTGATCAACCCCCTGTAAAGCTCCATTCAGACGTCCGCATGATTTTTACGGATCCACTGATAGATGGATCGGATCCGCAAAACGCATCCGGACGTCTGAATGAAGCCTTACAGGGGCATGATCAATGACTGTGGTGATCACCCCATATAGACTCCCTGATCACCCCCCTGTCATTGATTACCCCCCTGTCATTGATTACCCCCCTGTAAAGCTCCATTCAGATGTCCGCATGATTTTTACGGATGCACTGATACATGGATCGGATCCGCAAAACGCATCCGGTCGTCTGAATGAAGCCTTACAGGGGCATGATCAATGACTGTGGTGATCACCCCCCTGTCATTGATTACCCCCCTGTAAAGCTCCATTCAGATGTCCGCATGATTTTTACGGATGCACTGATAGATGGATCGGATCCGCAAAACGCATCCGGACGTCTGAATGAAGCCTTACAGGGGCATGATCAATGACTGTGGTGATCACCCCATATAGACTCCCTGATCACCCCCCTGTCATTGATTACCCCCCTGTCATTGATTACCCCCCTGTAAAGCTCCATTCAGATGTCCGCATGATTTTTACGGATGCACTGATAGATGGATCGGATCCGCAAAACGCATCCGGACGTCTGAATGAAGCCTTACAGGGGCATGATCAATGACTGTGGTTATCACCCCATATAGACTCCCTGATCACCCCCCTGTCATTGATTACACCCCTGTCATTGATCACCCCCTGTAAAGCTCCATTCAGATGTCCGCATGATTTTTACGGATGCACTGATACATGGATCGGATCCGCAAAACGCATCCGGTCGTCTGAATGAAGCCTTACAGGGGCATGATCAATGACTGTGGTGATCACCCCCCTGTCATTGATTACCCCCCTGTAAAGCTCCATTCAGATGTCCGCATGATTTTTACGGATGCACTGATAGATGGATCCGATCCGCAAAACGCATCCGGACGTCTGAATGAAGCCTTACAGGGGCATGATCAATGACTGTGGTGATCACCCCATATAGACTCCCTGATCACCCCCCTGTCATTGATCACCCCCCTGTCATTGATTACCCCCCTGTAAAGCTCCATTCAGATGTCCGCATGATTTTTACGGATGCACTGATAGATGGATCCGATCCGCAAAACGCATCCGGACGTCTGAATGAAGCCTTACAGGGGCATGATCAATGACTGTGGTGATCACCCCATATAGACTCCCTGATCACCCCCCTGTCATTGATTACCCCCCTGTAAAGCTCCATTCAGATGTCCGCATGATTTTTACGGATGCACTGATAGATGGATCGGATCCGCAAAACGCATCCGGACGTCTGAATGAAGCCTTACACGGGCGTGATCAATGACTGTGGTTATCACCCCATATAGACTCCCTGATCACCCCCCTGTCATTGATCACCCCCCCTGTCATTGATCACCCCCCTGTCATTTAGCACCCCTCTGTAAGGCTCCATTCAGATATTTTTTTGGCCCAAGTTAGCAGAATTTTATTTTTTTTTTCTTACAAAGTCTCATATTCCACTAACTTGTGTCAAAAAATAAAATCTCACATGAACTCACCATACCCCTCACGGAATCCAAATGCGTAAAATTTTTTAGACATTTATATTCCAGACTTCTTCTCACGCTTTAGGGCCCCTAGAATGCCAGGGCAGTATAAATACCCCACATGTGACCCCATTTCGGAAAGAAGACACCCCCAGGTATTCCGTGAGGGGCATATTGAGTCCATGAAAGATTGAAATTTTTGTCCCAAGTTAGCGGAACGGGATACTTTGTGAGAAAAAAATTAAAAATATCAATTTCCGCTAACTTGTGCCAAAAAAAAAAAATTTCTATGAACTCGCCATGCCCCTCATTGAATACCTTGGGGTGTCTTCTTTCCAAAATGGGGTCACATGTGGGGTATTTATACTGCCCTGGCATTCTAGGGGCCCCAAAGCGTGAGAAGAAGTCTGGTATCCAAATGTCTAAAAATGCCCTCCTAAAAGGAATTTGGGCACCTTTGCGCATCTAGGCTGCAAAAAAGTGTCACACATCTGGTATCGCCGTACTCAGGAGAAGTTGGGGAATGTGTTTTGGGGTGTCATTTTACATATACCCATGCTGGGTGAGAGAAATATCTTGGTCAAATGCCAACTTTGTATAAAAAAATGGGAAAAGTTGTCTTTTGCCAAGATATTTCTCTCACCCAGCATGGGTATATGTAAAATGACACCCCAAAACACATTCCCCAACTTCTCCTGAATACGGCGATACCAGATGTGTGACACTTTTTTGCAGCCTAGGTGGGCAAAGGGGCCCATATTCCAAAGAGCACCTTTAGGATTTCACAGGTCATTTACCTACTTACCACACATTAGGGCCCCTGGAAAATGCCAGGGCAGTATAACTACCCCACAAGTGACCCCATTTTGGAAAGAAGACACCCCAAGGTATTCTGTGAGGGGCATGGCGAGTTCCTAGAATTTTTTATTTTTTGTCACAAGTTAGTGGAAAATGCTTATTTTTTTTTTTTTTTTTTTTTTCATACAAAGTCTCATATTCCACTAACTTGTGACAAAAAATAAAAACTTCCATGAACTCACTTTGCCCATCAGCGAATACCTTGGGGTCTCTTCTTTCCAAAATGGGGTCACTTGTGGGGTAGTTATACTGCCCTGGCATTCTAGGGGCCCAAATGTGTGGTAAGGAGTTTGAAATCAAATTCTGTAAAAAATGACCTGTGAAATCCGAAAGGTGCTCTTTTGAATATGGGCCCCTTTGCCCACCTCGGCTGCAAAAAAGTGTCACACATCTGGTATCTCCGTAATCGGGAGAAGTTGGGGAATGTGTTTTGGGGTGTCATTTTACATATACCCATGCTGGGTGAGAGAAATATCTTGGCAAAAGACAACTTTTCCCATTTTTTTATACAAAGTTGGCATTTGACCAAGATATTTATCTCACCCAGCATGGGTATATGTAAAAAGACACCCCAAAACACATTCCTCAACTTCTCCTGAATACGGGGATACCAGATGTGTGACACTTTTTTGCAGCCTAGGTGGGCAAAGGGGCCCACATTCCAAAGAGCACCTTTCGGATTTCACAGGTCATTTACCTACTTACCACACATTTGGGCCCCTAGAATGCCAGGGCAGTATAACTACCACACAAGTGACCCCATTTTGGAAAGAAGAGACCCCAAGGTATTCGCTGATGGGCATAGTGAGTTCATGGAAGTTTTTATTTTTTGTCACAAGTTTGTGGAATATGAGACTTTGTATGAAAAAAAAAAAAAAAAAAAAAAAATCATCATTTTCCACTAACTTGTGACAAAAAATAAAAAATTCTAGGAACTCGCCATGCCCCTCACGGAATACCTTGGGGTGTCTTCTTTCCAAAATGGGGTCACTTGTGGGGTAGTTATACTGCCCTGGTATTCTAGGGGCCCAAATGTGTGGTAAGGAGTTTGAAATCAAATTCAGGAAAAAATGAGGAGTGAAATCCGAAAGGTGCTCTTTGGAATATGGGCCCCTTTGCCCACCTAGGCTGCAAAAAAGTGTCACACATCTGGTATCCCCGTACTCAGGAGAAGTTGAGGAATGTGTTTTGGGGTGTCTTTTTACATATACCCATGCTGGGTGAGATAAATATCTTGGTCAAATGACAACTTTGTATAAAAAAATGGGAAAAGTTGTCTTTTGCCAAGATATTTCTCTCACCCAGCATGGGTATATATAAAATGACACCCCAAAACACATTCCCCACCTTCTCCTGAGTACGGAGATACCAGATGTGTGACACTTTTTTGCAGCCTAGGTGGGCAAAGGGGCCCATATTCCAAAGAGCACCTTTCGGATTTCACAGGTCATTTTTTACAGAATTTGATTTCAAACTCCTTACCACACATTTGGGCCCCTAGAATGCCAGGGCAGTATAACTACCCCACAAGTGACCCCATTTTGGAAAGAAGAGACCCCAAGGTATTCGCTGATGGGCATAGTGAGTTCATAGAAGTTTTTATTTTTTGTCACAAGTTAGTGGAATATGAGACTTTGTAAGGAAAAAAAAAAAAAAAAAAAAAATCATCATTTTCCGCTAACTTGTGACAAAAAATAAAAAGTTCTATGAACTCACTATGCCCATCAGCGAATACCTTAGGGTGTGTACTTTCAGAAATGGGGTCATTTGTGGGGTGTTTGTACTGTCTGGGCATTGTAGAACCTCAGGAAACATGACAGGTGCTCAGAAAGTCAGAGCTGCTTCAAAAAGCGGAAATTCACATTTTTGTACCATAGTTTGTAAACGCTATAACTTTTACCCAAACCATTTTTTTTTTACCCAAACATTTTTTTTTTATCAAAGACATGTAGAACTATAAATTTAGAGCAAAATTTCTATATGGATGTCGTTTTTTTTGCAAAATTTTACAACTGAAAGTGAAAAATGTCATTTTTTTGCAAAAAAATCGTTAAATTTCGATTAATAACAAAAAAAGTAAAAATGTCAGCAGCAATGAAATACCACCAAATGAAAGCTCTATTAGTGAGAAGAAAAGGAGGTAAAATTCATTTGGGTGGTAAGTTGCATGACCGAGCAATAAACGGTGAAAGTAGTGTAGGTCAGAAGTGTAAAAAGTGGCCTGGTCTTTCAGGGTGTTTAAGCACTGGGGGCTGAGGTGGTTAAATTGCTTGACAAGCACCTTAAGCAGGGAGGAATCATAACTTCATATGGAAAAAAATTATGAATATTCTAAAAAACAAATATATAGCAATACAGGGAGTGCAGAATTATTAGGCAAGTTGTATTTTTGAGGATTAATTTTATTATTGAACAACAACCATGTTCTCAATGAACCCAAAAAACTAATTAATATCAAAGCTGGATATTTTTGGAAGTAGTTTTTAGTTTGTTTTTAGTTTTAGCTATTTTAGGGGGATATCTGTGTGTGCAGGTGACTATTACTGTGCATAATTATTAGGCAACTTAACAAAAAACAAATATATACCCATTTCAATTATTTATTTTTACCAGTGAAACCAATATAACATCTCAACATTCACAAATATACATTTCTGACATTCAAAAACAAAACAAAAACAAATCAGTGACCAATATAGCCACCTTTCTTTGCAAGGACACTCAAAAGCCTGCCATCCATGGATTCTGTCAGTGTTTTGATCTGTTCACCATCAACATTGCGTGCAGCAGCAACCACAGCCTCCCAGACACTGTTCAGAGAGGTGTACTGTTTTCCCTCCTTGTAAATCTCACATTTGATGATGGACCACAGGTTCTCAATGGGGTTCAGATGAGGTGAACAAGGAGGCCATGTCATTAGATTTTCTTCTTTTATACCCTTTCTTGCCAGCCACGCTGTGGAGTACTTGGACGCGTGTGATGGAGCATTGTCCTGCATGAAAATCATGTTTTTCTTGAAGGATGCAGACTTCTTCCTGTACCACTGCTTGAAGAAGGTGTCTTCCAGAAACTGGCAATAGGACTGGGAGTTGAGCTTGACTCCATCCTCAACCCGAAAAGGCCCCACAAGCTCATCTTTGATGATACCAGCCCAAACCAGTACTCCACCTCCACCTTGCAGGCATCTGAGTCGGACTGGAGCTCTCTGCCCTTTACCAATCCAGCCATGGACCCATCCATCTGGCCCATCAAGACTCACTCTCATTTCATCAGTCCATAAAAACTTAGAAAAATCAGTCTTGAGATATTTCTTAGCCCAGTCTTGACGTTTCAGCTTGTGTGTCTTGTTCAGTGGTGGTCGTCTTTCAGCCTTTCTTACCTTGGCCATGTCTCTGAGTATTGCACACCTTGTGCTTTTGGGCACTCCAGTGATGTTGCAGCTCTGAAATATGGCCAAACTGGTGGCAAGTGGCATCTTGGCAGCTGCACGCTTGACTTTTCTCAGTTCATGGGCAGTTATTTTGCGCCTTGGTTTTTCCACACGCTTCTTGCGACCCTGTTGACTATTTTGAATGAAACGCTTGATTGTTCGATGATCACGCTTCAGAAGCTTTGCAATTTTAAGAGTGCTGCATCCCTCTGCAAGATATCTCACTATTTTTGACTTTTCTGAGCCTGTCAAGTCCTTCTTTTGACCCATTTTGCCAAAGGAAAGGAAGTTGCCTAATAATTATGCACACCTAATATAGGGTGTTGATGTCATTAGACAACACCCCTTCTCATTACAGAGATGCACATCACCTAATATGCTTAATTGGTAGTAGGCTTTCGAGCCTATACAGCTTGGAGTAAGACAACATGCGTAAAGAGGATGATGTGGTCAAAATACTCATTTGCCTAATAATTCTGCACGCAGTGTATATTCTATAGTGTTATATATTCCTTTTGACCCACGCCTGTATTGATCGCGTAATATTCGCATATTATGCGATCATTACATTCTCGATTTTTTGAGTAAAAAAAATTCTGAATATTTGAAAAACTAATATATAGCACTATATTCGAAATATTCGTGAATTCTCGAAGTTGCGATATTCGCGATAAATATTTGTAATTCGAATATTCGCGCTCAACACTACTGGTGATGAGCCTATGCAATTGGGACAGGTCTCTTCATGCCCTGGTAATAGGAACTGCAGGGTTCAGAGAAGACTTTGTTTCTTCTTTGGTAAAGAAGGACATTTTATTAACCGCTTTACGTCCGCCCATAGGATATAAACGTCCTATGGGTGGACGTCTATTTCTGAACGGACGTTCCAGAACGTCTTTTCAGAAAGTGCAGCTGCACGCTAATCGTGCAGCTGCTGATCGGGTTGCCCGCTGTCAGTGACAGCAGGGCAACCCTAAGACAGGGCAGGGACAGTTCCCAGGTGTCCCTGCCTTCTAGATCGCTGCAGACACAGCGCTCACCGAGCGCTGTGTCTGCAGAGAAGGAAGCGCTGTGCGCTTCCTGTTCCGGCCCGGCGGTCATGTGACCGCCGTGACCGGAGTGTGCAGGGGCTGTGTGAGGTCTCTCAGAGACCTCGATCAGCCCTGCTCTGAGGCTGTACAGCGCTGGATTGCTGCTGTACAGCCTCTCTAGGGGTGCATTTGTCCTGTAACTGGGGCTACTATGTCAGCCCCAGTTACAGGAGAAATCAACAGTGAAAAAAAAAAGAAAAAGTGAAGTAAATGTTCCCCAGAGGTCTTGTATGACCTTATGGGGGACGAAAAGTGTAAAAAAAAAAATAAAGAAAAACTGTGTCAAAACAAGCAATTTTTGTCACCTTGCATCACAAAAGGTGCAACAGCAAGTGATCAAAAACGCGTATGTCCCACAAAATAGTACCAATAAAACCGTCACCTCATGCCGCAAAAAATGAGCCCCTACATAAGAAAATCTCTCAAAAAATAAAAAAAACTATAGCTCTCAGAACATGGACACATTAAAACATAATTTTTTTGTTTCAAAAATGCTATTATTGTGTAAAACTTTAATAAATGAGAAAAAGTATACATATTAGGTATCGCCACGTCCGTAACAATCTGCTCTATAAAAATGTCACTTGACTGAACCCCTCAGGTGAACGCTGTAAAAATAAATAAATAGAAACTGTGCTAAAACAACCAATTTTTTGGTCACCTTGCCCCATAAAGTGTTATAATGAATGATCAAAAAATCATATGTACCCAAAAATAGTACTTATAAAACTGGCACCTTATCCCCTAGTTTCCAAAATGGGGTCACTTCTTGGGAGTTTCTACTGTAAGGGTGCATCAGGGGGCTTCAAATGGGACATGGCATCTAAAAACCATGTGGAGTTCCTTTTCTTCTGCGCCCTGCCGTGTGCCCATACAGCAGTTTATGACCACATGTGGGGTGTTTCTGTAAACCGCAGAATCTGGGTAATAAATATTGAGTTTTTTTTGGCTGTTAACCATCGATGTGTTAAAGAAAAAAATTGATTAAAATGGAAAATCTGCCAAAAAAGTGAAATTTAAAAATTTGATCTCCATTTTCCTTTAATTCTTGTGGAACGCCTAAAGGGTTAACAAAGTTTGTAAAATCGGTTTTGAATACCTTGAGGGGTGTAGTTTCTACAATGGGGTCATTTATGGGGGTATCCACTATGTAGGCCCCACAAAGTGACTTCAGACCTGAACTGGTCCTTAAAAAGTGGGTTTTGGCAATTTTCTTAAAAATTTGAAGAATTGCTTCTAAACTTCTAAGCCTTCTAACGTCCTAAAAAAATTAAATGACATTTCCAAAATGATGCCAACATAAAGTAGACATATGGGGAATGTTAAATAATAAATATTTTATGAGGTATCACTTTCTGTTTTAAAAGCAGAGAAATTGAAATTTAGAAAATTGCGAATTTTTCAAATTTTTGGGTAAATTTGGGATTTTTTCATAAATAAAGGTGAAATATTTTGACTCAAATTTATGACTATCATGAAGTACAATGTGTCACGAGAAAACAGTCTCTGAATGACTTGGATAAATAAAGGCGTTCCAAAGTTATTACCACATAAAGTGAGATATGTCAGTTTTGCAAAATTTGGCCTGGTCAGCAAGGGGGCAAATGGCCCAGATGGCAGGTGGTTAACGTATGTCCTTATATTAAACCTCAAGGTGAAAAAGGAAAAAAAAAGGTTGTAACTAATGGATCTAGTTCTCTTACTCTTTGCAGTGTGGGTGGGGAGTCGGAGAGGGTATTTTTGTCTTTTACCGGTAGTACCCGATTTCTCCTGCCTGCCATGGTGGCGCCAGACTCCGAAAATATTGAATTGGAAGTATTTGTTGACAGTGGGGCGGGGGTTAACCTTGTGGACTATCAGTTCGTTCAGAGTGATGGTTTTAAAACAAGCGCATTAAACAAGGGGATATCTGTGTTTGCTATTTATTCCGCCCCTCTCTCGCAAAAGTGTCTGACTCATATGGTGCATGATATTCATTAGAAGGAGGGTGATTTCCATGTTGAGTCCATTTTTTGTTTTGTACTAAAGGGTTTGCCTGCTCCTCTAGCGCTAGGTTTACCATAGTTGACCAGACATAATCCTACCATAGATTGGCAAGCAAGACAGATCAGTAATTGGAGTGATTTCTGTATACACAACCGTCTCGGCGCGTCAATTTCTGTGGTATTCACTAAGGTGTTACCCCCGTTTTTTTCTGATTTTTCTGACGTATTCTCTGAGGGTGAAGATCAGGAGTTACCCCCTCACCGAGAGTATGATTGTCTGGTCAACCTTATTCCAGGAGCTAAATTGCCAAAATCTCGGTTGTATAATCTTTCCCAACACAAAAAAGTAGCTATGCGAGAGTATTTTACCGAGAGTATGGCAAACGGACATATTAGACCGTCTAAGTCACCAGTGGCTGCCGGCTTCTTTTTTGTTAAAAAAAAGATCGGACCCTTAGACCGTGTTTAGACTACTGGGAGCTAAATTGTATCACTGTCCGTGATCGTTATCCCCTTCCCTTGATCCCAAATTTATTCGATCAGATTGTCGGAACCAAGGTGTTTTCCAAGTTTGATTTAAGAGGGGCTTATAATCTAATAAGAATCAGGGAAAGGGACGAATGGAAGACAGCCTTTAATACCCCTGAGGGTCACTTCGAGAACTTGGTCATGCCCTTTGGGTTGACTAATGCCCCGGCAGTCTTTCAGCACTTTATCAATGAAATTTTTCATCATTTGGTGGGGAGGTTTGTTGTTATTTACCTCGATGACATACTAATTTACTCGCCCGATATGGAAACTCATCAGAATCATTTAAGACAAGTATTACTGATCCTCCGGGAGAATAAGTTATATGCTAAGTTAGAAAAATGTGTGTTTGCTGTTTAGGAGCTGCAGTTCCTGGGTTTCCTGCTTTCTTCCTCAGGTTTTCGTATGGCTCCCGAAAAGGTCCATGCAGTATTGGACTGGGGTCAACCTGAGAATCAGAAAGCGCTGATGCGGTTTTTGGGGTTTACTAATTACTACAAAAAATTTATTTATTTATTCTACTGTTGTCAAGCCTTTGACCGATATGACCAAGAAAGGTGTGGATTTATCAGTCTGGTCTGATGAGGCATTACATGCTTTTTCTGCAATAAAGAAATGTTTCGCTTCTGCTCCCATTCTGGTGCAACCTGATGTGTCTCAGCCTTTCATTGTGGAGGTTGACGCGTCAGAAGTGGGAGTCGGAGCAGTTTTGTCGCAGGGTCCTTCTCCTGGCAAATGGCGCCCATGTGCTTTTTTTTTCAAAAAAACTCTCTTCTGCCGAAAGAAATTATGATGTTGGTAATAGAGAGTTGCTGGCCATTAAATTGGCCTTCGAAGAATGGTGTCATTGGTTAGAAGGAGCAATTCATCCCATTACGGTAATTACTGATCATAAGAATCTGGCTTACCTGCAATTGGCGAAGCGTCTGAACCCAAGGCAGGCCAGATGGTCATTGTTTTTTACCAGATTTAATTTTGTGGTCACTTATAGCCCTGGGGTCAAAAACATCAAGGCGGATGCTTTGTCGCATAGCTTTCCTGGGAGGGGGGGGGGGGATTCTGAGGATCCTGCTCCAATTTTGGCTGATGGGGTGGTGGTTTCCGCCCTTTATCCCGAACTTGAGGCGGAGGTGTTGGAAGCTCAAGGTGAGGCACCTGATTCCTGTCCTCCAGGGAGGTCGTTTGTTTCTTCTGGGCTTCGGCACAAGGTGTTGAAGGAACATCATGATATTGTCCTTGCGGGACACCCTGGGAGCAGATCCACTGTGGATCTTATTTCCCGGAGATTCTGGTGGCCAGGTTTACGTAAAGGTGTGGAGGGTTATGTGGCAGCCAAGGTGACTCATACTCGGCCTTCAGGATCTCTTCTTCCTTTGTCCATCCCATCCCGTCTCTGGACGCATTTGGACTTCATCACTGATTCGCCTAGTTCCTCTGGGAATACAGTGATTTTGGTGGTAGTGGACCGCTTCAGTAAGATGGCACACTTTATACCATTATCAGGTTTGCCCAAAGCCAAAACTCTCACTCAAGTGTTTATTGATAACATTGTGAAATTACACCGCATTCCCTATGATGTGGTGTCTGATAGAGGGACGCAATTTGTTTCCAGGTTCTGGAGGGCATTCTGTACTCGTCTGGGAGTTCAGCTGTCCTTCTCTTCGGCTTTCCACCCTCAGTCGAACGGACAAACTGAGCGCACTAACCAGAATCTGGAAACTTATTTGAGGCGTGGTCTTCATTTTTGTCTTTGGCTGAGTTTTCCTTAAATAACCGTAGACAGGAGTCCATTGATAAGTCACCATTTTTTGGTGCATATGGGTTTCACCTTTTCTGCCACTGAGTCCTCTGGTATACCTGAAGAGGAAAGATTCTCTTCCTCATTGTCATCTATCTGGCGGAACATTCAACTCAATTTGAAAAAAATGGACGAAAGATATAAACGTATGGCTGACAAGAAACGTATGACTGGTCCAGACCTGTGTGTGGATGATTTGGTGTGGTTTTCCACTAAGAACATTAAGTTGAAGGTACCCTCTTGGAAGTTTGGCCCAAGATTTATTGGTCCTTAAAAGATCTCTGCGATTATTAATCTGGTTGCGTTTCGTCTCGAACTTCCGCAGGCTTGGAAGATCCATAATGTGTTTCACAGCTCTTTGTTGAAAAGCTATGTGGAACCTGCTGAACCATCTCCCTTGCCACCTCCTCCTGTCTTGGTAGATGGTAATCTGGAGTTTCAGATCTCCAGAATAATTAACTCGCGTATTCTTTGTGGTTCCCTTCAGTACCTCATACATTGGAAGGGTTACGGGCCAGAAGAAAGAATGTGGGTTCTGGTGACTGATGTAATTGCTAGTCGCCTTCTGAAGGCTTTTCACAGGGCGCACCCGGATAAGGTTGGTCCTGGCTGCCTCGAGGTCACCCGCAGAAGGCGGGGTACTGTCACTGCCTGCCCTGTGAGAGATCTGAGAAGATCCGATAGACTTGCAGCACGTGAGTCTATCTGACAGGTTTTTCTGTGTTTCCTTTCTGTTTGTTGTTGTGGGCAGGATCCCACCTCTCCACAGGTTCTGCTCGTTAGCTGTTTAAGAGACTCTATTTAAGTCCGCCTCTGCGGTTGTTATTTTCCTTCTGGAGTTCTATACTGGTTGTTTGTGGATCCTCTACTTCCCACTCGTCTCAAGCTAAGTGCTCCTATTTTCTCCTTTGTGCGTGTGTTGCTGCTAGGTCTCAGGAAGACGTTGGTTCTTCACGGTGGAAGGTACCGGCTGTATCATTCCCCTCTCCCTAAGTTAGGGTTTGCAACAGTGTCAGCAGGGCTTAGGTTCCAGCGTATAAGTTTGATCACCATCAGGACTTGCTCATACTGACAGCAGTCAGGGAGAAGCTCAGGGATTGTTAGGAGGTTACAATTCCCTCCTCCCTAGCTTTGGGGCCTAGTCTGTTTACCTGTTGGTGTTTGTTTACTTGGTGTTCCTCTTATGCCCGCTTGCCGTGACATTGAAAGAGAGAAATAATCTCCTCCAAGAGAAGGATGCCTTAGTACAAGACACTAAGAGCAAGGCAGAACTCTGCATCGCGATGAGATCCCATAGATCAACTTCAACCAAATATATGCTTTCATCTTCCAAAACCTCTCATTCCAGAAGGTCGGCATTACATGACAAGATTATAGAGATCCGGGAGAAATAAGAGGAAGCTAGTGTAAGAAGTTCCTTTGGTAAGAAGGAGGCTGAGATCGCAAAGAAGAGAGCAGAAATGGAGGCTAAGATCACAAAGAGGGAGGCAGAAATGGCAAATAAGAAAACAGAAATGGCACAAACGCAGGTAGAGGCAGAAGCTCAACTAAAAATTCTCCAAACAGAAGAAGCAGCTATCTTAACTAAACTGAAGGTCCTCGAGCAAGCATTAGGCCAAGGTACCGACCTAGACTGTTTCATCCCAGGAGAAGTGGAAGATCCAGCTGACCTCACTGCCAGATACGTGTTAAGGCAATCATCGACTGCTCCTCCTGCTAAATCACATGTACCAACTCCACTTCTAAATCACCAACTGCGTAAACCCACAGAGCACCAGATTTCGTCATCCACCAATAACAAGGTAATTTCTAGCCTAGAGCCAACTGATCCTCCAGAGACTAAACCACAGCTTAATCCTTATGCCACATCATTCTGTCCAGATCAATCTCAACCTTATGTGCCAGAGCTACTACATGCACCAGAGACACCACAATGCAATCCAGCAACAAGGAATGTGAGATCAAACATGTCGGACTTTGCCAGATACATGATGCGCAGGGAGCTGATAAACATTAGTCTCTCAAAGTATGATGACCATGCTGAAAACTACAGAGCCTGGAAATCGACCTTTAAAGCAGTAATCAGCGATCTTAACCTCACTGCCAAGGAAGAACTTGACTTGCTTGTCAACTGGTTAGGTCCAGAATCTACAGAACACGTAAAGACATTAAGTGCAGTTCATGCAGGCCACTCAGAGGAAGGTCTCGCTGCAGCATGGGAGAGACTTGAACAGACCTATGGCAGTTCTGAAGCTATAGAAAGCACCTCATTGAGGAGACTTCAAGCCTTTCCAAAGATAACAAGGACAATTGCAAGCTCCAGGGTCTGAGCGACCTACTAAAGGAATTAGAATTGGCTAAAATGGACCCACATCTTCCAGGACTGAGTTACCTTGATACTGCCCATGGTTTAAATCCAATTGTGTTGAAACTACCACACGGCATGCAAGAAAAATGGGCAGACCAGGGCTCTAGATATAAAAAAGAACACAATGTGTCTTTTCCCTCTTTCTCTTATTTTTCCAGATTCATTAGTGAGCAAGCTCGGAAGAAGAATGATCCCAGCTTTGACTTCACAGAATCCACTCTACCTGCTTCATCCTCATGCTCAAGGTATGACAACACAACAAGTAAACATAGAGACTTAAGGGGAATAGTATCCGTTAGGAAAACAAACGTCCCACTTATTACAACCTCCACTACTAGGAAGGACCCCCCCGTCCTTAAAGAAAAGGACCCTAATCGCATGTGCCCTATCCACAAAAGACCTCATGCTTTAAAAGAATGTCGTGGGCTCAGGACAAAGACCCTGCAAGAACGCAGAGAGACACTTAAAGAGCTTGGAGTGTGTTACAAGTGTTGTTCTTCGTCAAATCATATGGCAAAAGACTGTAAGGCTATCATCAGGTGTGCAGAATGTAGCAGTGATAAGCATGTTACAGCAATGCATCCTACTTTGCCTCCAGACAATGCAATCTCAAGCCGCAACCACCGCCATTGCACTTCATGGCGGGGAGCCACCGGCTCAAGAGCTAGCTACAACAACTGTCTCCTCCTCCTGTATGGAAATATGTGGCAAGGAGATTGGTTCCAAGTGCTGTGCAAAGGTGTGTTTGGAAAACGTCTACCCAGAAGGGCAATCTGTAAAGGCTACCAGAATGTACGCCATTATAGATGAACAAAGCAATAGGACTCTAGCAAACCTAAATTCTTTGAGATCTTTGGCATAACGGGAGAAGCAACACCATACACCCTAAAGACTTGTTCTGGTCGTGTAGAGACTTATGGCAGAAGAGCCACTGGAGACCTTTTCTTCTCCATTAAAGGGAACGTTCATATACCCTTGCCAACGTTAATTTAATGCGAGCAGATACCTAATGAAAGAAATGAAATTCCTACTCCAGAAGCTGCATACCATCATTCCCACTTGAAACATCTAGTCAGTGAGATTCCTCCTATGGACATGAATGCTGACGTCCTACTCTTGCTTCGTAGAGACATTCTGAGAGTCCACAAGGTGTGGCAACAATGCAACGGTCCTGACAACGTCCCCATATGCACAGAGACTCGACTTAGGCTGGGTGATTGTGGGCAATGTATGTATAGATAGGAGCCACAAACCATCTCAAGTAAACTCCTTCAAAACCATGTGTTCATCATTAGGAGGTAAAGGAAAAGCTTTCTAACCTCCTTAAGGCACCAGACATCATTCCTACCCTTTATGACAACTTAGGAAGATCAGTGTTTTTTACAACACCAGAGGACAACAGATTAGCCTTGTCCATAGAAACAAAGAGTTTATTAAAATAATGGACAATGGATTCTTCAAAGATGCATCTAACCAATGGGTTGCACCTTTACCTTTCCGTGCTGTAAGAGCCAGACTTCCTAACAACCGGGAGCAGGCACTATCCAGATTCATCTCCTTGCAACGTACGTTAAAAAACAAGCCTGAAATGAAATATCATTTTGTGGCCTTCATGGAAAAGATATTTCAAAATGACCATGCAGAGCCTGCTCCACCTTTGCAAGAGCATGAAGAATGCTGGTACCTTCCTTTTTTTTGGAGTATATCACCCACGGAAACCAAACCAGATAAGAGTGGTATTCGAAGTGCCAAACATAATGGCTTATCTCTGAACAACGTTCTTCTCACCGGTCCAAACCTGACTTATAATCTGGTAGGAGTATTTATGAGATTCAGAAAGGAGCCAGTTGCCATTATTGCAGACATTGAACAAATGTTCCATTGCTTTATCGTACGGCAAGACCACAGAAAGTACCTCAGGTTTTTTTGGCACAGAGACAATGGCACCAGCAAGGAAATCGTTCAATAATGCATGAAGGTGCACGTGTTCGGTAACAGTCCTTCACCTGCTGTTGCTACATATGGCCTACGTAGGGCTGTCTCTGAACGTGAGTCAGAGTTTGGGAAATATGCCTGAGACTTCTATGTGGACGACGCACTCAAATCCTTGCCCACAGAGGAAGAAGCCATAGATCTGCTCAAAAGGACACAAGGTATGCTTTTAAAATCTTGTCTGAGGTTACATAAAATTGCCTTTAACTGTGCTGCTGTAATGAAAGCCTTCCAGCCCAGTGATCATGCCACAGAATTCAAAGACTTGAATCTAGGGATAGACAATCCACCAGTACAGAGAGGTCTGGGTTTGAGGTGGGACTTATCAAATGACTCCCTTGGGTTTCAAGTTAGCTGTGCCGATAAACCATTTACTAAACGGGGAGTTCTCTCAGTGGTGAACAGCCTATATGATCCCCTGGGATTTATAGCACCTTTGACTGTACAAGGCAAATTCCCGTTAAGACAGCTCTCAGAGTCTATTTCGGACTGGGATGCTCCACTGCCCTCTGACAAACAGCAAAAGTGGGAGTTTTGGATGGAATGCTTGCATGCATTAGGCTGAGTTCACACTTCAGTTATTTGGTCAGTTATTTCGATCACTAATTGTGATCCAAAACCAGATGAGGATCACAAACACAGAATAGGTGCAAATCAAATCATTTTACCTGATTTCAGAGTAGGCTTCACTACTGGTTTTGGCTCACAATAACTGATGGAAATAACTGATCAAATAACTGAAGTGTGAACTCAGCCTAAGATGGGATTCACATACCACGATGCTACACTCCAACATCCCTTACAACAACTCAGAGGAAAGAAATCCATATCTTTTCAGATGCGTCTACTGAAGCTATTGCAGCTGTTGCTCATTTGAAGGTAATAGACTATTGCAATGAAGCTTGTGTTAGATTTCTGTTTGGAAAGGCTAAATTAGCTCCGAAACCTGAGCACACCATTCCTAGGCTCGAACTTTTTGGGACTGTACTAGCTGTAGAGATTGCAGACTTCATACAGCGTGAGCTAGATATTCATGTGGGTGACATTCAGTTTTATACAGACAGTAAGGTTGTTCTGAGTTATATATACAACCAATCGAAACGCTTCTATGTCAGTAACCGCATTGAAAGGATTAGAAGGTCCTCTAAACAGTGGTACTATGTTCCATCTCATCTCAATCCGGCAGATTGCGCCACCAGACCAGCATCTGGTAGAGTCTCTGCAAATTCTTCTTGGTTAACAGGTTTGGAGTTTTTGCTGAACCAGAGTAAAGAAACTCCTACTCAAGACGTCTTCAGTCTCCAAGACCCTCATGAAGATCCAAAGATTCGCATATATGCATATGATAGTGTACATAACGTCAGAGTGCCTTTCACATGGAACTGAAATGTATATGCAATGAGCAGGATGCCAAAATTATGCAGTGGGTCCGGATATGGATATAGAAGTCTATTGTTTTTGTTTGTGACGCCAATTGCAGCGTGCGCAGGGTACAGTCTCAGGGCCCTTTCAGGTGTTGCAACTCACGTACCAGGTTAGGAATGCCAGAGTGGTGTAATGTCTCTGTATAGCAGTAGGTATAGTGTCAAAGGTGTCTCCTACCTGGGTACGGCTGGACTCCTGGATCCTGGCTCACTTGCAATAAATGAGTGCTGCTAGTAGGAGTAATTGAGGAACTTGGTAGCAATGAATGAGATCCAGACTTGAAATATAATTCAAACTTGTCTTTACTCTCGTGCAGCAGTAATCCATGTGAGATACAGCAATAGTCTTGGGTCCCAGCAGGTATTGGCATTACAGTCAGGTCCATAAATATTGGGACATCGACACAATTCTAACATTTTTGGCTCTATACACCACAGCAATGGATTTGAAATGAAACAAACAAGTTATGCTTTAACTGCAGACTGTCAGCTTTAATTTGAGGGTATTTACATCAAAATCAGGTGAACGGTGTAGGAATTACAACAGTTTGCATATGTGCCTCCCACTTGTTAAGGGACCAAAAGTAATGGGACAATTAGCTTCTCAGCTGTTCCATGGCCAGGTGTGTGTTATTCCCTCTCTATCCCAATTACAATGAGCAGATAAAAGGTACAGGGTTCAATTCAAGTGTGCTATTTGCATTTGGAATCTGTTGCTGTCAACTCTCAAGATGAGATCCAAAGAGCTGTCACTATCAGTGAAGCAAGCCATCATTAGGGTGAAAAAACAAAACAAACCCATCAGAGAGATAGCAAAAACATTAGGCGTGGCCAAAACAACTGTTTGGAACATTCTTAAAAGGAAGGAACGCACCGATGAGCTCAGCAACACCAAAAGACCCGAAAGACCTCAGAAAACAACTGTGGTGGATGACCAAAGAATTCTTTCCCTGGTGAAGAAAACACCCTTCACAACAGTTGGCCAGATCAAGAACACTCTCCAGGAGGTAGGTGTATGTGTGTCAAAGTTAACAATCAAGAGAAGACTTCACCAAAGTGAATACAGCGGGTTCACCACAAGATGTAAACCATTGGTGAGCCTGAAAAACAGGAAGGACAGATTAGAGTTTGCCAAGCGACATCTAAAAAAACCTTCACAGTTCTGGAACAACATCCTATGTACAGATGAAACCAAGATCAACTTGTACCAGAGTGATGGGAAGAGAAGAGTATGGAAAATGAAGGGAACTGCTCATGATCCTAATACTGCTCATGATCCTAAGCATACCACCTCATCAGTGAAGCATGGTGGTGGTAGTGTCATGGCGTGTTCATGTATGGCTGCCAATGGAACTGGTTCTCTTGTATTTATTGATGATGTGACTGCTGACAAAAGCAGCAGGATGAATTCTGAAGTGTTTCGGGCAATATTATCTGCTCATATTCAGCCAAATGCTTCAGAACTCATTAGACGGCGCTTCACAGTGCAGATGGACAATGACCCAAAGCATACTGTAAAAGCAACCAAAGAGTTTTTTAAGGGAAAGAAGTGGAATGTTATGCAGTGGCCAAGTCAATAACCTGACCTGAATCCGATTGAGCATGGATTTCACTTGCTGAAGACAAAACTGAAGGGAAAATGCCCTAAGAACAAGCAGGAACTGAAGACAGTTGCAGTAGAGGCCTGGCAGAGCATCACCAGGGATGAAACCCAGCATCTGGTGATGTCTATGCGTTCCAGACTTCAGGCTGTAATTGACTGCAAAGGATTTGCAACCAAGTATTAAAAAGTAAAAGTTTGATTTATGATTATTATTATGTCCCATTACTTTTGGTCCCTTAACACGTGGGAGTCACATATGCAAACTGTTGTAATTCCTACACCGTTCACCTGATTTGGATGTAAATACCCTCAAATTTAAGCCAACAGTCTGCAGTTATAGCACATCTTGTTCGTTTCATTTCAAATCCATTGTGGTGGGGTATAGAGCCAAAATTTTTAGAATTGTGTCGATGTCCCAATATTTATGGACCTGACTGTATATGGCAGGGATTACTATCTCTCCGGCTTCTATCATATGCCTGGAGAATATGGCAGGAATCTATATCTTCTGCTCTCTCTATCTTCTGCTGTGTATGGGACTGACTAGCTGAGGAGGAATTTGGCTTCTCCTGGTCTCTGGATGTTAATCACAGTTATGCTCACAGCAAATGGTTCGTTCTGGAGATGGCTGCTTGCTGGTCACCAGTTGAGGCTGAAGGGCTCAGACTGGGAAGGGTAATCTTTGGTCTCAACCGAGACGAGATCCTGGTTTGGGATCCATATTTCTGGGAGCTCCTACTTGCACAGCCTTCCCTTAGCCGGGGTGGCTGGCACACTAACTGTAACTTCCTTTCCTCCCCATGAGGCAGGATGTGGGAACATTCCACACCTCCTCAAAGAGGGGGGAGCTTAACTGGAATGTACTATTCCAGTCTAGATATGCTAAACTGTTACTAAAGCCCTGGTAACACATTGCTGCCACCTGCTGGTGAACATTGAAAATTACAGCAAATACATGTAACAGGCTTAGAAAATGCACATTTGTGAGAATGTGATGTTAAATTACACAGGATGACAATGCAGATACACTTAACAGGTTGTAGCGGGGTAAAAGAGTTTAGTAACATAATTCTGGGGTGTTACATATACATGACAAGCAAGATATTCCAAAAAGCAGCCCATTGTCAACTTGAAACCAGTAGCTGACGATCACGGCATGCTGAGGGTTGGTGGTTGCCTAAACAAGGCTAATTTAGAGATTTCAGAAAGGAATCCCCTCATTATTCCTGCCAATCAGCATGTTACTACACTGCTGATAAAGCATTATCATGAAAGAATCAAGCACCAAGGCAGACATTTCACTGAAAGTGCTTTAAGAGCCGCAGGTCTTTAGATAGTGGGAGCAAAAAGACAGGTTGCTCTTATAATTCACCATTGCATTAAATGTCGCAAGGCATGGGGAAAACTGGAACATCAACAAATGCAAATGTCTGATTTGCCAGTTGATAGGACAAGCACCTAACCACTGTTTACTTATATTGGTCTGGATGTCTGCGGGACCATGGACAGTCACTGCACGTAGGACCAGAGGTGGTCATGCAGATAGAAAACGATGGGCAGTGTTGTTGAGAATTGCAAATCGGCTCTAAGCCAGTTCATGACTACTTGGCCAACAATGGTTGTACATGGATCTTTAATCCCCCTGATGCATCTCATATGGGCGGTTCATAGGAAAGAATGATAGGCATCACCCGCAAAATATTTGACTGTATGCTTATGGACTCAAACTTCTCAAGGCTCACCAATGAGACTTTGACCACCTTCTTAGCTGAGGTATCTGCTATCGTCAACGCAAGACCTCTTGTACCTGTATCTGTGGACCCAGAATCCCCTGCCATTCTCACTCCAGCAACTCTTCTCACTCAGAAGTTTGTATCTGTTCCTAATCCACATGAAGAGTCTTCTTCTGGTAGCCTATATCAGAAACGGTGGAAACACGTTCAACATCTGGCCGACTGTTTCTGGAGCAGGTGGAAAAAAGAGTACTTAAGCCTTCTTCAAGGACGAAGGAAGTGGCAGCAGGTCAAGCTAAACTTACAAATAGGAGACCTTGTTCTCATGAAACACCAGAAGGTGGAAATAAATTCCTGGCCCATGGGTCTCATCTAAAAAATCTTCGCCAGTGAAGATGGCAAGGTAAGGTGGTAGTGACCATCGCAAAACAAGGCGATCCCAAGTCCTTCATCAGGCCTGCATCTGAGATTGTTCTCCTCTTACCCGTTGAGGAATGATTTCTTCTGCCTTGAGGAACTTTTTAAGAACCTTTCGTCCATTTAGTCATCCATCTCCGGACTATTCCTAGAAAATTCCAGCCATTTGGACTGTTCCTGTCCACGCATTCTAGTTTAAAGTGTTTTTTTTATTTATTGCCCTTTGTATTTCTGGTTCCAGTATTTTCATTGAACATCATATGGATATTCATGTTTAGTATATAGTGTGAAATCCTAGGATTTCAGATGGGGAGTGTGCTGTTGCAGCATTTATTTCTTCCATTTAAGATAAATTGCTGTATTTGTGTTAGCATATCATTACCATGTTATGTAATGCTGCCACCCTGTGGTCATTCTTGTTATAGGTTTCCTGAATGTATTATGTAAATCTCATTGCCTTTTCTCTCTGTCTACTCCTCCCTTTTGGTGACATCACATCCTGTTCTCTCTGTTCCTGTGTGCTTCTTATGCAGCAGACTCAGAGCTGGTGAGAGCATTCGTTTTGACCTCTAATAACCTCTAATGTCCTCTATATGTCTTTTCTCAAGGTAAACTCAATAAATTACCAAAGCATTTCCATTGTATTCTCCTCACTGGATTATCACATGCAATTGGTACCACAACCTATTGGTATATTAGTGAGTTCAGCTGTCTACCATTGCTTGTACAGAGATTACCACTCACAACCAGTCATAGAGTTCTCTAACGTACATCTGTGGCAGAATAAGGCCACTCCAAAACCTTAATTTAATTTTTTTCAGCCATTCAGAGATGGACTTGCTGGTGTGAAACATAGAAACATAGAATGAGTCGGCAGATAAGAACCATTTGGCCCATCTAGTCTGCCCAATATACTGAATACTATTAATAGCCCTTGGCCCTATCTTATATGAAGGATGGCCTTATGCCTATCCAGTGGCGCACCTACAGGGGGGTCCAGCGGGTCTGGACCCCCTCCCCTCCCTTGAACAACCAGCCAATATATTTTTTTTTATCCTTCAGGGCTGCACCGCCAATCACCACAGGTGGCGCGGCCCTGGATGTAATTGCGGCAGCGGTGGGGGGGCAGTAGGAGATAAGCGCTTCCATTGTGGAAGCGCTCATCTCCATATCCATCTGTATCGCCGTCCTCAGGACAGCGATACAGATGCCTGTGCTGCGGCAGGGGAGGGAGAGGTGTGTCCCTCCCCTGTTCTTCTGATAGGCCGCAGGCACTAATGCCTGCAGCCTATCAGAGGCCGATTCAGGTGGCCCGATGACGTCATCATCGCGCCGCCTGAGCCGGGCAGCACACAGCAGGGACACAGGTCGGAAGAGGCCTGCTTCACATCGCTGCTGATGGAGGTAAGTATCAGTGTTTTTTTTTTTCTTTTTGGAGGCGGGGAGCTGGCACTATGCCCCCATAGTGCCAGCTCCCCCCCTCCAAAAAAAGAAAAAAAAAGAAAACACTTCTTACAGCCCAATTTTTTTGGGGGTGGCACTTCTAACTGGCACATTATGGGGGGGGGGGCACCATGGGGGAGAGGAGCACTATGGGGGCATCTGGGGGCTCTAAAGGCGCTTTTTTTTTACACATTATGGGGGGCACTATAGGGGAGAACGACACTATGGGGCATCTGGTGGCACTATAGGGGCATTATTTGGGGGCACTATGGGGAAGTGGGGGTTCTAAAGGGGCCTTTTTTTCTTATTGGCACATTATGGGGGGAATTATGGCATCTGGTGGCACTAAGGGGGCATTTTTTTACTGGCACATTATGGGAGGCACTATAGGGGAGAGCGGCACTATGGGGGAGTGGAGCACTATTGGGGCATATGGTGGCACTTCGAAGGGGCATTTTTTACTGGCACATTTATGGGGGGGGGGCACCATGGGGAGAGGAGCACTATGGGGGCATCTGGGGGGTCTAAAAGTTTTTTTTTTATTGACACATTATGGGGGGCACTATAGGGGAGAATGGCACTATGGGGCATCTGGTGGCATTATTTGGGGGCACTATGGGGAAGTAGGGGCTCTAAAAAGGCCTTTATTCTTATTGGCACATTATGGGGGGCAGTATGGCATCTGGTGGCACTAAGGGGGCATTTTTTTCTGGCACATTATGGGAGGCACTATAGGGGAGAGCGGCACTATGGGGCATTATTTGGGGGCACTATGGGGGAGTGGAGCACTATTGGGGCATATGGTGGCACTTAGAAGGGGCATTTTTTACTGGCATATTATGGGGGACACTATGGAGAAGGGGGAGAGGAGCACTATGAAGGCATTTACTGGGGCACTATTTAGGGGTATTTTATACTGGCATACATTATGGGGACATTAGCTTAACAGCGGGCACTAAGCGGAGGTATTTCATGTACTGTCATATTGTAGGGAGAATTATTAGTACTGGGAGGTATTATGTGGAGCTTTACTACTACTGGGGGGCTATGAGGAACATGATTACTAGTATGGGCACTATAGGGGCATTATTACTACTAAGTGTGCTCTGGCAGAGAATTATTTCTATTGGTGGGATTTTGGGGAGCACTGTTACTTTGGGGGGACCCTGCCACAGTATCAGCTTAGCACAATAGTTTTTGGGGGACATTATCTTTATACTATTAGTGTCTGGGCAGTTATTCTTTAGAGCACTGTGTGCTAATAATTGTTTAAGTGGGCACTATCTTTGTGGTAGTAGTATTTCCAGGGGGACTGTTTCTGCAGTATAGTATTGGGGTGGCAGGAAAGGGTGTTCAGAAGATGTGAAGATGATGGAAATGTGGGAAACTAATGTCTGTTTGTTAATCTCTGCAGAGATGGGAGATGGCTGAAAAATGATCATGGCGGTCTGGTCTGAATGGAGAAGATAAAGAAAGAGAACGTCTACAACAAAGGTGACATCACTGGATGTAAGAGGTATGTGGCGCTATGTAGGAGAGGAGATGCTCCGGCTCCTCCCCCTGCCATTTGCAGAAGGAGGATTCAGAGCTGGGTGAGGACGGCCAAAGGGGGCAGCAGGCCAGGGGCGGGTGGCAGATGGTAGGGCAGGGCTCCAGATGGCGACCAAAATGGTCGCCAATGCGACTTAGAATTTACAAATGGCGACAAGACTTTTTAGTCTTGTCGCCATTTGCGACTAGACCCGCCGCCGCAGCTCTGCTCAATACAGCGGCGGGGCACAGGAGCTGATGTTCTCAGCAGCGCAGGAGGAGTCTCTCCCTCCCCCCTGTGCTGCTGCTGCCGCCGCCTCTGCCAATAAGAAGAGGCAGGAGGAGGAGGGGAGGGGCTGTGGCCACTGCGCCACCAATGAAGAAAACTGACCTGTCATACAAATACAGGAGGCGGGTGCCGGAGTCAAATAGCCGGCACCCGACCTTTGTGACAGGGAGCTGCGATCAGCTGCAGTTGAGTTAACCCTTCAGGTGCGGTACCTGAGGGGTTAATTGTAGCTGATCGCAGCCCCCTGTCACAAAGGTCGGGTGCCGGCTATTTGACTCCGGCACCCGCCTCCTGTATTTGTATAAGAAACGTTGGTGGCACAGTGCGGCCCCCCCCCCCCCCCCAGTATAATAAACATTGGTGGCTCAGTGGGAAGTGCCAATGAGGGTTAAAAATAATAAAAGAAAATTAACTCACCTCCTCCAGTTGATCGCATAGCTGCCGGTCTCCTGTACTTACTTCTTTCTTCAGGACCTGTGGTGACGTCACTGAGCTCATCACCATGGTAATGGATCATGTGATGAGCACAGTGACGTCACCAGAGGTCCTGAAGAAAGAAGTAAGTACAGGAGACCGGCAGCTATGCGATCAACTGGAGGAGGTGAGTTAATTTTCTTTTATTATTTTTAACCCTCATTGGCACTTCCCACTGAGCCACCAATGTTTATTATACTTGGGGGGGGGGGGGGGGGGGGCGCACTGTGCCACCAACGTTACTTATACAAATACAGGAGGCGGGTTAGGGTTGAGTAAATTATTTTTTTATTTTTTAACCCTCATTGGCACTGCCCACTGCGCCACCAATGTTTATTATATTGGGGGGGGGGGGCACACTGCGCCACCAATGTTTATTATTTTGAGGGGGGGCGCACTGCGCCACCAATGTTTATTATATTGGGGTGATGGGGGGGCGCACTGCGCCACCAATGTTTATTATACTGGGGTGATGGGGGGCGCACTGCGCCACCAATGTTTATTATACTGGGGTGATGGGGGGCGCACTGCGCCACCAATGTTTATTATACTGGGGTGATGGGGGGCGCACTGCGCCACCAATGTTTATTATATTGACCTTCTACTATGCATTCTGTATTCAGAATGCTATTACTTTCCCTTATAACCATGTTATAAAGGGAAAATAATACAGTGAATAGACTTTCATCCTAGGAACCATGCGTGAAAATCGCGCCGCATCCGCACTTGCTTGCGATTTTCACACAGCCCCATTAACTTCTATGGGGCCTGCGTTGCGTGAAAAACGCACAACAGAGCATGCTGCAATTTTCATGCAACGCACAAGTGATGTGTGAAAATCACCGCTCATGTGCACAGCCCCATAGAAGTGAATGGGTCCGGATTTAGTGCGGGTGCATTCCGGTATTTTGAATGCCGGATCTGGCACTAATACATTCCTATGGGGAAAAATGCTGGATCCGGCATTCAGGCAAATCTTCATTTTTTTTTCGCCGGAGATAAAACCGTAGCATGCTGCGGTTTTATCTTTTGCCTGATCAGTCAAAATGACTGAACTGAAGACATCCTGATGCATCCTGAACGGATTTCTCTCCATTCAGAATGCATGGGGATATACCTGATCAGTTCTTTTCCGGTATAGAGCCCCTAGGACGGAACTCTATGCCGGAAAATAAAAACGCTAGTGTGAAAGTACCCTAAAATATTAAGTTTAAATCCCCCCTTTCCCAATTTTACATATAAAATATATAAACAATAAATAAATAAACATATTACATAGCGCTGTCCAAACTATTAAATTATTCAAAAATATCTCCTATGCGGTGAGCATTCGCCATTTTTTAGTCAACTTGTCACCCCAAAAAATAGGATAGGACGGTTCTATTATGGGCCGAATGTTTCATAAAATGCGAAATGCACGCGGCTTTTTTTTTGTTTGTTTTTTTTTGCGCGGTATTGAGTATCGCAATACTTTTTTATGGTGACGAAAGCGAATCAAAATTTTGGTTTCAAAACAACCCTACGCCGATCTGATCGGCATAGTGTTGTCACGATACCAAAATTTTGATTCAGTTTCGATTTGGCGACTAAAAATTTGATTTGGCTCCTAAATTTTTCAGTTCAGGAGCCAATGGCTACTAGGTATTTTTTTTAGGCTGGAGCACTGTAGGGGGAACCACAGGCCTTAAGCAGGATCTGGGGAGGGAGGAGAGCGGAGGAGCTTCCTGGCTGTAGCTTGTTGTATAAGCAGGCAGTGCAGCCAGGACAGACCCTCCCCTCTTTGTATGATGTGTAGAGACAGGCCTCAACAATAGAATTTCAGCTGCACAGTGTTTGTTGGGATTGGCCTATTATATGTAGGAGGGGCTTTTAATAATGGGCGAGGCTAAAAAAATGTGGTATCGCCGTACTCAGAAGAAGTAGGGCAATGTGTTTTGGGGTGTATTTTTACATATACCCATGCTGGGTGAGAGAAATATCTCTGTAAATGACAACTTTTCCCATTTTTTTATACAAAGTTATCAATTTACAGAGATATTTCTCTCACCCAGCATGGGTATATGTAAAAAGACACCCCAAAACACATTGCCCTACTTCTCCTGAGTACGGCGATACCACATGTGTGACACTTTTTTGCAGCCTATATGCGCAAAGGGGCTGAAAGTCCAACGAGTACCTTTTTCGGAGGGCATTTTTAGGCATTTGGATTCCAGACTTCTTCTCACTCTTTAGGGCCCCTAAAATGCCAGGGCAGTATAAATACCCCACATGTGACCCCATTTTGGAAAGAAGACACCCCAAGGTATTCCGTGAGGGGCATGGTGAGTTCCTAGAATATTTTTTTTTTTTGGCACAAGTTAGCGGAAATTGTTTTTTGGTTTTTTTTTCTCACAAAGTCTCCCTTTCCGCTAACTTGTGACAAAAAGTTCAATCTTTCATGGACTCAATATGCCCCTCAGCAAATACCTTGGGGTGTCTTCTTTCCAAAATGGGGTCATTTGTGGGGTGTTTGTACTGCCCTGGCATTTGAGGGTCTCCGCAATCATTACATGTTTGGCGGCTCGGATGCGGATTCATTCATTTCAATGGGGCCGCAAAAGATGGGGACAGCACTCCGTGTGCTGTCAGCATTCGTGGCTCCGTTCCGCAGCCCCGCTAAAAATTATTATTTTTTTTTTTTCTCTTACAAAGTCTCATATTCCACTAACTTGTGACAAAAAATAAAATTTTACATGAACTCGCCATACCCCTCACGAAATACCTTGTGGTGTCTTCTTTCCAAAATGGGGTCACTTGTGGGGTATTTATACTGCCCTGGTATTTTAGGGGCCCTAAAGGGTGAGAAGTAGTTTGGAATCCAAATGCGTAAAAAATGCCCTGTGAAATCCTAAAAGTACTCATTGGAATTTGGGCCCCTTTGCGCACCTAGGCTGCAAAAAAGTGTCACACATGTGGTATCGCCGTACTCAGGAGAAGTAGGGAAATGTGTTTTGGGGTGTATTTTTACATATACCCATGCTGGATGAGAGAAATATCTCTGTAAATGACAACTTTTCCCATTTTTTTTATACAAAGTTGTCAATTTGCAGAGATATTTCTCTCACCCAGCATGGGTATATGTAAAAAGAAACCCCAAAACACATTGCCCTACTTCTCCTGAGTACGGATATAGCACATGTGTGACACTTTTATAAATTTTATAAATACCCCACATGTGACCCCATTTTGGAAAGAAGACACCCCAAGGTATTCCGTGAGGGGCATGGCGAGTTCATAGAAGATTATTTTTTTTGGCACAAGTTAGCGGAAATAGTTTTTTTTTTTTTTTTTCTCACAAAGTCTCCCTTTCCGCTAACTTGTGACAAAAAGTTCAATCTTTCATGGACTCAATATGCCCCTCAGCGAATACCTTGGGGTGTCTTTTTTCCAAAATGGGGTCATTTGTGGGGTGTTTGTACTGCCCTGGCATTTGAGGGTCTCCGCAATCATTACATGTTTGGCGGCTCGGATGCGGATTCATTCATTTCAATGGGGCCGCAAAAGATGGGGACAGCACTCCGTGTGCTGTCCGCATCCGTGGCTCCGTTCCGCAGCCCCGCTAAAAAAATATAACATGTCCTATTCTTGTCCGCGCTTTGCAGACAAGAATAGGCATTTATATTGCCGGCGCCCATTCTGTTCCGCAAATTGCGGAAGTCAACACTGGCGCCTTACGTTTTTTTTGCGCATCCGCGGTTTGCGGACCGCAAAAAACGGCACGGTCGTGTGCATGAGGCCTTATATTGAGCATACGGGTAATGAGATTTTTTTTTCCGTTCAGCCTCTGGGCTGAAAGAAAAAATGAACGGCACAGATTTCTTCATTCGCATCGATCAATGTGGATGAAAAAATCTCTGCCAAAAAATGTGCAAAAAAAAAAAAAAGCTGCGATCTCTAATAAAGATCCAAAAAGCTCAAAAGTGATCTTTATAGCGCCGCAGCGATTTTACGGTGTTTTTGCAGTGATCAGAAAAAAAACATTTCTGTCACTGCGGTGGGGCGGACTGAACGCAAGTGTGCGCACAAGATCAGGCCTGGTTGGGCGAACACTGCGTTTTTTGTAGAGCCTAAGGTGACCCTAATGTACTGATATAGATCTGATTGCGATCAGTCTTGATCACTTACAGATACTATATAGTACTAGTGCTGATTAGCGACAGCGATGACGCTAATCAGCGACTAATCAGTGACTGCGGTGCGGTGGGCGCTAACTACCTAACAAGTGGCTAACTAACTGGCAGTGATAAGGGACCCTTAGGCCCCATTCACACGTCCGCAATTCTGTTCCGCATTTTGCGGAACGGAATTGCGGACCCATTCATTTCTATGGGGACAGACTTTGTCCCGCTCGGATCCGGAATTGCGGATCTGCACTTCCGGGTCCGCACCTCCGTTCCGCAAAAATATAGAACATGTCCTATTCTTGTCCGCAATTGCGGACACGAAAAGGCATTTTCTATATAGTTCTGGCAATGTGCGGATCCGCAAAATGTGGAAAGCACATTGCCGGTGTCTGTGTTTTGCGGATCCGTGGATCCGCAAAACACATACGGACGTCTGAATGGAGCCTTACAGGGGGGTGATCAATGACAGGGGGGCGATCAGGGAGTCTATATGGGGTGATCAGGGGTTAATAAGGGGTTAATAAGTGACAGGGGTGTAGTGTAGTGTGGTGCTTGGTGCTACTTACAGAGCTGCCTGTGTCCTCTGGTGGTCGATCCAAGCAAAAGGGACCACCAGAGGACCAGGTAGCAGGTATATCAGACGCTGTTAACAAAACAGTGTCTAATATACCTTTCTGATGTTAAAAAATCTACAGCCTGCCAGCGAATGATCGCCGCTGGCAGGCTGTAGTTCAACTCGTTTACCTCCCAATCCTGTGAACACGCGCTCCTGTGAGGAATAAGGAGGTGGAATAACCCGGCCGCCCTGCGTTAGGCGGTCGGGAGGTGGTTAAACTCCTTCACTGTATTTGCAGCTACCACTTTTGCAGGAAGGCTATTCCATACATCCACTACTCTCTCAGTAAAGTAATACTTCCTGATATTACTTTTAAACCTTTGCCCCTCTAATTTAAAACTATCTCCTCTTGTAGCAGTTTTTCTTCTTTTAAATATTCTCTCCTCTTTTACCCTGTTGATACCCTTTATGTATTTAAAGGGAACCTGTTACCGGGATTTTGGGTATAGAGCTGAGGACATGGGTTACTAGATGGACACTAGCACATCCGCAATACCCAGTCCCCATAGCTCTGTGTGCTTTTATTGTGTAAAAAAAAACACGATTTGATACATATGCAAATTAACATAAAAGAGTCATATCTTACTTGTGTGACCAGAGAAGAGTCATATTTTCAAGCTCTGACTCATCTCAGGTTCATTTGCATACAGTGGGATGCGAAAGTTTGGACAACCTTGTTAATCGTCATGATTTTCCTGTATAAATCGTTGGTTGTTACGATAAAAAATGTCAGTTAAATATATCATATAGGAGACACACACAGTGATATTTGAGAAGTGAAATGAAGTTTATTGGATTTACAGAATTTACACAATAAAAGCGCACAGAGCTATGGGGACTGGGTATTGCGGATGTGCTAGTGGCCATCTGGCAACCCATGTCCTCAGCTCTATACCCAAAATCCCGGTGACTGGTTCCCTTTAACCCCTTAAGGACCCAGGACGTACCGGTACACCCTATTTCCCGAGTCCTTAAGGACCCAGGACGTACCGGTACGTCCTGACTTAAAATCTGTATTCCGGCGCCCCAGGGGTTAATCGGAACGGGATTTCGGCTGAAATCATTCAGCCGGCATCCCGTAACAATGCAGGGGGGGGTCATTTGACCCCCCCCGTATCGGCGATCGCAGCAAACCGCAGGTCAATTCAGACCTGCGGTTTGCTGCGCTTTTTGCAGTTTCTGATCGGGGATCAGAAACTTTTGAGTGCCTAAAATCATAATTTTTCACCCCCCCCCTGCACCCTGGGGGGGGGTGTCGCATGCGGTGGGGGCGTTGCGGGAGGCGGGCGGTGCGGCAGGCGGGATCGCGATCCCCCGCCCGCCCCCCCATGAATGATCGTTGGCTTCTAGTGGTTATACCAGGGTGCCAGCACATTGCTGGCACCCTGGTATAAACGGCTGACATCTGTGTAGATGTCAGCCGTTTAACCCTTTCCATACCGCGGTCCGTACGGACCGCTGTATGGAAAAAGTTAACTCATCGGTCAGGGAGCTCCCTCCCTATCCATCGGGGGCTGCCGTGCCTTTGCAGCCCCCCGATGGAGAGGGAGAGAGCCCCCCGACAGCCCCCAGAGAGCCCCCCTCAGCCCTGTGCTTACCCTTCCCCGTCTGCAAAGTTCTGAAAATGTAAAAAAAAGTGAAAAAAGTTAGGATAAAAAAAACAAACATTTATCTCTGAATAAAAATAAAAAAAATAAAATACACTACACATATTAGGTATCGCCGCGTCCGTAACGACCTGATCTATAAAACGGTCATGTTACTTTCCCCGCACGGTGAACGCCATAAAAATAAATAAATAAAAACTATGAGAAAATTGAAATTTTGTCCACCTTACTTCCCAAAAAAGGTAATAAAAGTGATCAAAAAAGTTGCATGTACGCCAAAATAGTACCAATCAAACCGTCATCTCATCCCGCAAAAAATGAGACCCTACTCAGGATAATCGCCCAAAAACTGAAAAAACTAGGGCTCTTAGACTATGGAAACACTAAAACATGATTTTTTTTGTTTCAAAAATGAAATCATTGTGTAAAACTTACATAAATAAAAAAAAAGTATACATATTAGGTATCGCCGCGTCCGTATCGACCGGCTCTATAAAAATATCACATGACCTAACCCCTCAGGTGACTACCGTAAGAAAATAAAAACAAAAACGGTGTAAAAAAAGCCATTTTTTGCCATCTTATGTCACAAAAAGTGTAATAGCGAGCGATCAAAAAGTCATATGCATATGCACATATAAAATTACCACATGATAAAACCTGTCAGATGAATGTTGTAAATAACAAAAAAAAAAAGTGCCAAAAAAGCTATTTCTTGTTACCTTGCTGCACAAAAAGTGTAATATAGAGCAACCAAAAATCATATATACCCTAAACTAGTACCAGCAAAATTGCCACCCTATCCCGTAGTTTCTAAAATGGAGTCACTTTTTTGGCGTTTCTACTCTAGGGGTGCATCAGGGGGCTTCAAATGGGACATGGTGTCAAAAAACCAGTCCAGCAAAATCTGCCTTCCAAAAACCGTATGGCATTCCTTTTCTTCTGCACCCTGTTGTGTGCCCGTACAGCGGTTTACGACCACATATGGGGTGTTTCTGTAAACTACAGAATAAGGGCCATAAATAATGAGTTTTGTTTGGCTGTTAACCCTTGCTTTGTAACTGGAAAAAAAATATTAAAATGGAAAATCTGCCAAAAATGTGAAATTTTGAAATTGTGTCTCTATTTTCCATTAAATCTTGTGCAATACCTAAAGGGTTAACAACGTTTGTAAAATCAGTTTTGAATAGCTTGAGGGGTGTAGTTTCTTAGATGGGGTCACTTTTATGGAATTTCTACTCTAGGGGTGCATCAGGGGGCTTCAAATGGGACATGGTGTCAAAAAACCAGTCCAGCAAAACCTGCCTTCCAAAACCAAACCGCGCACCTTTCACTCTACGCCCTACTGTGTGGCCGTACAGTAGTTTACGGCCACATATGGGGTGTTTCTGTAAACAGCAGAGTCAGGGCAATAAAGATACAGTCTTGTTTGGCTGTTAACCCTTGCTTTGTTAGTGGAAAAAATGGGTTAAAATTGAAAATTAGGCAAAAAAATGAAATTCTCAAATTTCATCCCCATTTGCCAATAACTCTTGTGCAACACCTAAAGGGTTAACGACGTATGTAAAATCAGTTTTGAATACCTTGAGGGGTGTAGTTTCTTAGATGGGGTCACTTTTAGGGAGTTTCTCCTCTAGGGGTGCATCAGGGGGCTTCAAATGGAACATGGTGTCAAAAAACCAGTCCATAAAAATCAGCCTTCCAAAAACCATACGGCGCACCTTTCACTCTACGCCCCGCTGTGTGGCCGTACAGTAGTTTACGGCCACATATTGGGTGTTTCTGTAAACGGCAGAGTCAGGGCAATAAAGATACAGTCTTGTTTGGCTGTTAACCCTTGCTTTGTTAGTGGAAAAAATGGGTTAAAATGAAAAATTAGACAAAAAAATGAAATTCTCAAATTTCCTCCCCATTTGCCAATAACTCTTGTGCAACACCTAAAGGGTTAACAATGTATGCAAAATCAGTTTTGAATACCTTGAGGGGTGTAGTTTCTTAGATGGGGTCATTTTTGGGTGGTTTCTATTATGTAAGCCTCGCAAAGTGACTTCAGAGCTGTAGTGGTTCCTAAAAATTGAGTTTTTGTAAATTTCTGAAAAATTTCAAGATTTGCTTCTAAACTTCTAAGCCTTGTAACGTCCCCAAAAAATAAAATATCATTCCCAAAACAATTCAAACAGGAAGTAGACATATGGGGAATGTAAAGTCATCACAATTTTTTGGGGTATTACTATGTATTACAGAAGTAGAGAAACTGAAACTTTGAAATTTGCAAATTTTTCCAAATTTTTGGTAAATTTGGTATTTTTTTTGTGCAAAAAAAATAATTTTTTTGACTTCATTTTACCAGTGTCATGAAGTACAATATGTGACGAAAAAACAATCTCAGAACGGCCTGGATAAGTCAAAGCGTTTTAAAGGTATGAGCACTTAAAGTGACACTGGTCAGATTTGCAAAAAATGGCCTGGTCCTTAAGGTGAAAATTAGCCCGGTCCTTAAGGGGTTAAAAGTTTCTTTCATATTCCCTCTGTCTCATCTTTCTTCCAAGCTATACATGTTAAGGTCCTTTAATCTTTCCTGGTAAGTTTTATCCTGCAATCCATGTACTAGTTTAGTAGCTCTTCTCTGAACTCTCTCCAAAGTATCAATATCCTTCTGGAGATATGGTCTCCAGTACTGCGCACAATACTCCAAATGAGGTCTCACTAGTGCTCTGTAGAGCGGCATGAGCACCTCCCTCTTTCTACTGGTAATGCCTCTCCCTATACACCCAAGCATTCTGCTAGCATTTCCTGCTGCTCTATGACATTGTCTGCCTACCTTTAAGGCCCCTTTCACACGGGCGAGTATTCCGCGCGGAAGCGATGCGTGAGCTGAACGCATTGCACCTGCACTGAATACCGACCCATTCATTTCTATGGGGCTATTCACATGAGCGGTGATTTTCACGCATCACTTGTGCGTTGCGTGAAAATCGCAGCATGCTCTATATTCTGCGTTTTTCACGCAACGCAGGCCCCATAGAAGTGAATGGGGTTGCGTGAAAATCGCAAGCATCCGCAAGCAAGTGCGGATGCGGTGCGATTTTCACGCACGGTTGCTAGAAGACGATCGGGATGGAGACCCGATCATTATTATTATTTTCCCTTATAACATGGTTATAAGGAAAAATAATAGCATTCGGAATACAGAATGCATAGTAAACTAGCGCTGGAGGGGTTAAAAAAAATTAAAAATAATTTAACTCACCTTAGTCCACTTGATAGCGCAGCCGACATCTCCTTCTGTATTCTTTCTTTAGGACCTGGGTAAAGGACCTTTGATGACGTCACTCCGGTCATCACATGGTACGTCACATGATCTTTTATTATGGTGATGGATCATGTGATGACCAGAGTGACGTAATCAAAGGTCCTTTACCCAGGTTCTAAAGAAAGAATACAGAAGGAGATGTCGGCTGCGCTATCAAGTGGACTAAGGTGAGTTAAATTATTATTTTATTTTTTTTAACCCCTCCAGCGCTAGTTTACTATGCATTCTGTATTCAGAATGCTATTATTTTCCCTTATAACCATGTTATAAGGGGAAATAATACAATCTACAGAACACCGATCCCAAGCCCGAACTTCTGTGAAGAAGTTCGGGTTTGGGTACCAAACATGCGTGATTTTTCTCACGCGAGTGCAAAACGCATTACAATGTTTTGCACTCGCGCGGAAAAATCGCAGGTGTTCCCGCAACTCACCCGCACATTTTCCCGCAATGCCCGTGTGAAAGGGGCCTAAGTCTTCTGAAATAATGACCCCTAAATCCCTTTCCTCAGATACTGAGGTTAGGACTGTATCACTGATTTTATATTCTGCTCTTGGGTTTTTATGCCCCAGGTGCATTATCTTGCACTTATCAACATTCAATTTTAGTTGCCAGATTTTTGACCATTCCTCTAGTTTTCCTAAATCCTTTTCCATTTGGTGTATCCCCAGTGTCGTTGCCAGGGGGGGACCAGAGGGGGCTACGGCCCCCCCTACATCACGCTGTGCCCCCCCAACTGAGCGGCTGCAGCCGGGAACAGGGAGATGAGTGCTTCCATTGCGCTCATCTCCATAGTCATCTGCCTGTGCTGCGGCGGGGCAGGGGAGGGAGAGGCGTGTCCCTTCCCCTTCTTCTGATAGGCTGCAGGCACTAGGCCGGCAGCCTATCAGAGGCCGCTTGAGCCATACAGCGCAGGACACAGGCCGGAAGAGGCCTGCATCACCTCGCTGACATGGAGGTAAGTATAAGTGTTTTTTGTTTTTTTTACAATAGTTTTACAGGCACATTAGGGGGGCTCTTGCTACTGGCACATTAGGGGGGCTCTTGTTACTGGCACATTGGGGGGGCTTATTACTGGCACATGATGGGGGGGGCTTATTACTGGCACATGATGGGGGGCTTATTACTGGCACATGATGGGGGGCTTATTACTGGCACATGATGGGGAGGCTTATTACTGGCACATAATGGGGGGGCTTATTACTGGCACATAATGGGGGGGGCTTATTACTGGCACATGATGGGGGCTTATTACTGGCACATGATGGGGGGCTTATTACTGGCACATGATGGGGGGCTTATTACTGGCACATGATGGGGGGCTTATTACTGGCACATGATGGGGGGCTTATTACTGGCACATGATGGGGGGGCTTATTACTGGCACATGTTGGGGGGCTTATTACTGGCACATGATGGGGGGGCTTATTACTGGCACATGATGGGGGCTTATTAATGGCACATGATGGGGGCTTATTACTGGCACATGATGGGGGGCTTATTACTGGCACATGATGGGGGGCTTATTACTGGCACATGATGGGGGGCTTATTACTGGCATGATGGGGGGCATATTACTGGCACATGATGGGGGGGCATATTACTGGCACATGATGGGGGGCTTATTAGTGGCACATGATGGGGGGCTTATTACTGGCACATGATGGGGGCTTATTACTGGGACATGATGGGGGGTTCTTGTTACTGGAACATTGGGGGGGCTCTTATTACTGGCACGTGATGGGGGGCTGGGCTCTTATTACTGGAACATTGGGGGGCTCTTGTTACTGGCACGTGATTGGGGGCACTTATTACTGGCACGTTATTGGGGGCACTTATTACTGGCACATTATTGGTGGGCACTATAGGGGCATCTACTGAGGCCACAAAGAAGGGGTATTTTATATGGGGGGGCTCTGTACAGTAGCATTTTATACTGGGACACATTATGGTGGGTACTATGGGGAAGGGGGGAGAGGAGTACTATGGAGTCATCAACGGGGCACTAAGAAGGGGTATTTTATACTTGCCCTCAGTGTCCCCCATAATTTGCATCTACTGGGGCACGATATATATGGGGCATTTTATACTGGTACATTATGGGGGGCGCTAGGAGGAAGGGGGGAGAGGAGCACTATGGGGGCACTATATAGGGGTATTTTATACTGGCACATTTTGAGGGCACTATGGGAACATTAGCTCAACTGGAGGCATTACAAGGGGGTATTTTTTGCACTGTCACATTATAAGGAGGAAAATTTCTACTGGGGGGGCATAATGGTGGGCTTTACTACTCCCCCATGGTATGACCCCCTAGTAGCAGCACCAGTCTCTCCCTGCTCTGCTATCCCTCTGCCCCTTCTCCAAATCCTTTTTTTTTTTTTTTTAATTGTTTATTTTATTAATTTTTGTCAATGAAAAAGTAATACAGATACAATATCACATTGCTTATCAGTGAGAAGCAATACAGGTATAATGTCATATTGCATAACATCAATATCAAAAATGTACATTGGTATACAAAATACATATTTTGCATCAGAAGCCAATAGGCATATTGAGAGTTAGTACAGAGAACGGACATAAAACAATGACTGTGACACGACACATAGGGAAAAATAAAGAAGGGGGAAAAAAGAAAAAACTAGTGTTCAGAGAACCCTTACTGTAAGAGATCAAAAGCGTCATCCCATGCCTGCCAAACCTTCGTAAATCTATCAACTGAATTAGTAATGCAAGCAGTTAAATATTCCATATTCCTAACTTCTCTCACACTGTGGATGAGATCCAGTCGAGTAGGTGCGTCTGCTCTCAGCCAAAACCTCGCAATTAGGCGCCTAGCCGCCGTTAACACCTGAAGGACTAGAAGCAGGGATTGTGTCTTCAATGATATTTTTGGCATATTCAATAAGTAAAAAAGAGGTGTAAAAGGAAATTGAATTGCGAGGAGTTGAAGGAGGACCGACCCCACCATTCTCCAAAAGGGCTCAATCACAGGACACTCCCAAAAAATATGGAGATGAGTCCCCTCACCTGTCATACATCTCCAACATCTATCAGAGATATCTCGGCTAAAGTGTTTTAATAGCTGTGGCGTATGGTACCAAAACATACGCACTTTATATGTGTTTTCCCTATATGTAACACATGAAGACGACTTTGCCGCTCGTTCCCAAATCTGTTTCCATTCTGCATGTGCTATAGGGTAGCCAAGAATTGTTTCCCATTTAGTCATATAGGAGTGAGTAACAGATGAAGATGATAGGATAAGATAAATTTCTGAGATGAGACCCCGCGTTGAAACAGTCATCTTACATAGTTTCTCAAATGCTGTAGGGGTTGACACCTTCATTGAATGGAAGAGATCCGAAAAAAAATGGCATATCTGCACATATTGAAACCTAGAGGACTCCGGCAGTTGATGCAGGGACTGTATCTCATCAAATGATAAAAAGCCCAGAGACCTATAGTTTACAACATCCGCAAACCTGAACAGTTTCCTAGGAAACCATATTTTAAGAAAGGCTGTGTGCATTCCCAATGTAAATAATGGATTAGACAGAAAGGAAATCATAGAGGATTTTTCTGACGCTAGAGAAAACAGTTTGTTACATCTCGACCATATGTTACAGGTAAAGGACATGGGGCCTAGTAGCTCAGGTCTAAGCGAATGCTGCGGGGAATACCAAATGAGTGAATTCGGGTGTACAGGGTCTATCCACAGCTTCTCTATTTCCATCCACCTGGAATACGCATATATGTTAGACCAGGCTGGCAGTCTTCTAAGATGTGTAGCCCAGTAATATTTTTTAATATCTGGAACTGCCAGTCCTCCTTGAGTTTTAGGTGACATCAAAATTGAGCAAGCTATGCGATGCCTCTTCCCTCCAAATCCTTATTATGAAATCTTTCTCATTAGGATAAAACACAACATCAGCTCCACCGAGCCACCCAGCCAAAGTGTTGAAGTGGTGTCCGAGATCCCCAAGGGTCAAGCCAAGTAATTGTAAGTTTTCATGCGAAATATGTTTGTTATACACATATAGCATACAAGGTTAAAATAGGTGGCTCACCTGGTTTTAACCATGTATCGGGTGCTCAAAGTCTATCTGATTCACCCAATCAGTAGATTAAGTTCTAAAATATGATACATAGACGAGCACTCCTCATCTGTTCTTATGCAGAAATATTTATTGGTTAAAAAATATATATAAAATATTTTAAAAGGGAATATATAGAAAAGAGGGTAACAGATAGCGTATGCTGTTACTTATTTAAGATTTCCACAGAAGCATAGAATAATGTGAACTTGATCGCATAAATATTATTGTGTACATAAAAGTGCATGTGTAGTAAAGAGATATCAATAATTTGATAAAAATAGAATTATATAGATGGAAAAAAAAATATAGAAATAAAAAAAATAAAAAAAAAATAAAATAACAATAATAAAAAAAAAACAATAAAAAAAATATATATAACAATTAAAAATAAAAATAACAGTTGTTGTTGAATTCTTGATAGTAGAAGATCCGAAAGTGAATAAGTGCAAAAAATATAAAGTTTATATCATTGTGATTTAAATAGTACAGTGTCTTCTCTTATAGAGTTATATTCTCCTTTCCTCTGTGGAGTGATTCTATTCCTTGTGCACGTTAGTGTTGCTAATAGTCATAAATACTGTGCAATACGAATGCTATTTATGACTATTAGCAACACTAACGTGCACAAGGAATAGAATCACTCCACAGAGGAAAGGAGAATATTTTTATTTTTAATTGTTATTGTTATTTTTTATTTTTTATTGTCATTTTTATTTCTATATATTTTTTTTTTCATCTATATAATTCTATTTTTATCAAATTATTGATATCTCTTTACTACACATGCACTTTTTTGTACACAATTATATTTATGCGATCAAGTTCACATTATTCTATGCTTCTGTGGAAATCTTAAATAAGTAACTGCATACGCTATCTGTTACCCTCTTTTCTATATATTCCCTTTTAAAATATTTTAGAGTATAACCACTGAGGAAGAGGTCAGCAAGACCTCGAAACGCGTCTGGTGTTGGATACCTATGCTCTGAATGATTCCATAAATAACTGAAGCATGACCATGCGACTTTAACTCTACGATTATCTAAGGAGATTATCTTTCAGCAACTGGAAAAAGCAAAGGCAAGGAGTGACCTGAATCAGTGAACCTGTTGTAACGGGGTGCCGAAGGCACACTTGGTCTCCCATCAGCCGCAGACCTGCTGCTTAGCTTCGGGAGCGAGGATCTGTGTTTGACCTCGTTCCCAGGGCGGCTTTGCTAGCTGGGAGGCTCCTTGCTCCTAGGTCTGCCTTGAGCGCCGAGCTGATCACTCGGTGCTCGACTGGTCGGTCTGTCGGTCATGTGACGCTGGCCACATCACATGACCCTCACTCCCCACTATAAATACAGGCAGCCTGCTAGCCACAGGTTGCCTGTTAATTTAGGTTCCTGGCGTTTGTTGGATACCTGTATACTTACCTGATCCTGTTCCCTGACGATCCTTTGCCTGCTCCTCCTGTACTGCGCATACCTCCTGGTATTTTTACCTCGGCTTCCACCTGACTATTCTTTGCGGACTCCTTTGGTACTTCTCGACTCTCCTGGTATTTATGACCCCGGCATCTCCTCACCATTCTTTGCTTATCCCTCTGTACTGCGTTGTCCTCTTGGTTTTGACCCGGTCCGTTCACTATCCGTTATTTGTCTTGTCTGTCCTTCGCGCACGTATCCTAAGTTAGGACACTTAGGATACTTTGAATATCAGGTGATGCCTTTTGGACACAGCAATGCCCCAGCTGTGTTCCAAAACTTTATAAATGACATTCTTAGGGAGTTCTTAGATAAATTTGTTATTGTCTATCTTGACGACATTTTGATATTCTCTCCTGACTTCGAATCCCATGTGTCTCATGTTAAACAAGTATTAGAGGTGTTGAGGGAGAATCAGCTATCCGCTAAGCAAGAGAAATGTGTCTTTGGTGTACAGGAGATTCAGTTTCTAGGGCATGTTCTGACTCCTCACGCCTTCAAGATGGATCCTGGTAAGGTACTAGCAATTAAGGAATGGGTAAGACCTTCATCCTTAAAGACCTTACGACGGTTCTTAGGTTTCGCCAATTACTATCTTAAATTTATTATGAATTTTTCTGTAATTGCTAAACCGTTGACCGACCTTACTAAGAAAGGGGCGGATTTGGAGAATTGGTCTACTGAGGCCATTTCTTCATTTGAAAAATTAAAAAAGGCATTCAGTAGCGCTCCCATTCTGATCCGGCCTGATCAGGAGAGACCTTTTATTGTGGAGGTGGATGCGTCCGAGGACGGCGCAGGAGCAGTCCTTTCACAAGGTCCTGCTAGCCTCACTAACCTGAGACCGTGTGCCTTCTTCTCCAGAAAATTCTCTCCCACAGAGAGAAACTACGACATAGGGAATAGGGAGCTGCTGGCCATTAAATGGGCATTTGAGGAGTGGAGGCATTTTCTGGAGTGGGCAAGGCATTGTGTAACTGTTGTCACTGACCATAAAAACCTTATGTTTCTCGAGTCTGCTAAGAGGTTGAATCCCCGTCAAGCCAGATGGGCTCTGTTTTTTACTCATTTTGATTTTTCCATTACTTTCAGGACGGGAAGTAAAAATGTGAAGGCGGATGCATTATCTCGGAGCTTCCATGCTTTTCAACCTACTGAGGTACCACCTGAATCCATCCTACCAGCAAAAATCTTCATAGCAGCTCTAACCCAGGATATCTCTGCTCGCATTAGGTCTGAACAACATCTGACACCGGTATCCACCCCAACAGATAAGTTGTTTGTTTCCGTACAATTTCGTCTCCAGCTGTTGGGTGAGTGTCCTGATTCTGCCTTTTGTGGACATCCGGGTGTTGAGGGCACTAAGGATCTGGTTTCTAGATCTTATTGGTGGCCCACTCTAACTAGGGATGTCAATCCTACGTGTCAGCCTGTGAGGTTTGTGCCAAGTCCAAGACACCTAAGACTCGCCCTGCTGGTAACCTACGACCCCTACCCATTCCCAGTAGACCCTGGTCCCATATCTCGATGGACTTTATAACTGACCTACCGACGGCGGAGGGTAAGACTGTGGTTTGGGTAGTGATCGATAGGTTTAGCAAGATGGTCCATTTCATTCCCCTGTCTAAACTCCCGAATGCCAAAACCCTGGCGTCTATTTTTGTGAAAGAAATTGTTCGATTGCATGGTATCCCAGTAAATATTGTTTCTGACAGGGGTGTGCAGTTTGTGTCCAAATTCTGGAGGGCCTTCTGTCAAAAATGTCAAATTAATTGTCTTTTTCCTCTGCCTACCACGCCTTAATCAGTCTGTGGAACAATTCTTGAGGTTGTATGTTGCTGATGACCAGCAATTATGGGTTAAATTTCTTCCATTGGCTGAATTTGCTTTGAATAACCGTGTCAATTCTTCTGCTGGGGTTTCACCTTTCTTTTGTAACCATGGTTTCCATCCCCGTTTTCATTCTGGGTCATCCGTCTCCTCCTCTAACCCTGAGGCGGATAGGCTCTCCTCTGAACTGTGCAGTTTGGGCCTGGGTTCAATTGAACTTAGAAAAGGCTCAAAGTTCTCAGAAACTCAAGGCCGATAGGAGACGTTCAAGGGGGGTGAATTTTCAGGTTGGGTATAAGGTATGGTTGTCCTCCAAGAATCTCTCTCTTAAGGTAGATTCTAAAAAGTTTGCTCCTCGTTTTATTGGACTTTATAAGATCACGGAGGTGATTAACCCGGTATCATTTAGGTTGGAGCTGCCCGAGTCATTCCACATTCATAATGTGTTCCATAAATCTCTACTTAAAAAAATATTTTAAACCGGTAGTACCATCGAAAGCCTCGCCTCGGCCGGTTCTTGTTAATGATGCTGTCGAGTATGTGGTGTCTAAAATAGTGGATGTCAGGAAGGTGCGTAATTCCTTGCAGTACCTGATTCACTGGAAGGGGTATGGACCTGAAGAGAGATCTTGGGTACCTGCCAGGGAGGTTAATGCTCCTAGACTTGTTCTAAAATTTCATTTAGAACACCCTGAAAGGCCATCGCCTGAAGTCTTGAGTCCGGTGGCCCCTCGTAAAAGGGGGGGTACTGTAACGGGGTGCCGAAGGTGCACTCGGTCTCCCATCAGCCGCAGACCTGCTGCTTAGCTTCGGGAGCGAGGATCTGTGTTTGACCTCGTTCCCAGGGCGGCTTTGCTAGCTGGAGGCTCCCTGCTCCTAGGTCTGCCTTGAGCGACGAGCTGATCACTTGGTGCTCGACTGGTCAGTCTGTCGGTCATGGGACACTGGCCACGTCACATGACCCTCACTCCACACTATAAATACAGGCAGCCTGCTGGCCTCAGGTTGCCTGTTAAAATCCTTATTGAACGACTATTCCCTATATAGGGCTCTT
>NC_053390.1:289077812-289123225 GCF_905171765.1 Bufo bufo | reverse complement strand
GATACGTCATGTGTCCCTAAGGGGTTAAAGAGCGCGCTTCCCTCGGTGAGCATGCGCATGAGAGTGCATGTCAAGCCTCCGAGCGGGGCTATGTGTGATGGAACGCACCAGCGCTGGATAGTGTAGTGCTGGTGTAGGGGGATGGTATAGCGCTAAGAGAGAGTAGAGCGCTATTATAGAATGTGTGGAGACACATCGAATTTGTGGGCAGTGCCAGCGGGGCTCAAGAGGCAGCTGACTTGGGCCCCTCAGGAGCAACTGGGCCCAGGGCAGCTGCCCCTTTTGCCCCGCGTTAAAGACGGCCCTGGTGATATTGCCGTAATCGTAATGACCTGGAGAGTGAAGAGCACAAGTCAGTTCTACCACATAGTTAACGCTTTAAAACAAAACCCATAAAACTGTTTTTTTTTCCAATTACACCCCATTTTCAATTTTTTTTTCAGCTTCCCGCTACATTCTATGCAGTATTAAAATTGTGCCATTAGAAAGTGCAACTTTTCCCTAAAAAAACAAGTCCTCACACGGCTAAGTGAATAATAATAATAATAATAAAAAAAAGCAAAAATTATCTCCAGGAAGGTAGGGAGTGAAAAACGGATACACAAAAACCTTGTGTATCCGTATTAAATAATTAAGATGGTTGAACTACCTCTCCCAACAGTTCAAGTATGAAGAGCATCAATTCCCCCACAACCATAGCAGACTTCGATGTTAGGTAGTGAAGTTCATGGGGCACAAGCCGCACAACTGTTGCTGAGGTAGACACCTGAGACTACAAATTTGCCTCTGTCATTACCTCGTCGCTGACTTCCCGCCCTTTCCGAACCAATCAGAAGCCGCATAGCTCTCCCAGCTCTGGTCATTACGTCACACGTGCGCCTACTGCCTAGATCAACATGACCTGTGCTCAGACAGAGCATCGTATACTACAGGCGTTCCCTGCTTGCTCCACCCCCAGCTGATCACGTGACGTGTTTTCCCCGTGACAGGTTGAAGTGAAGAATGACCTTCAATATCAAGTACGAAAACCGGGTAACTTGTCTGGGGTGTGGGAGTAAGAACGGGTCACAGAGTGTAAAGCAGGACAGACAAGATAGGCGGCAGTGGGGTGGTGGGTCAGTCATATACTCCAGTGTTGTCACTTCCTGTACTGGGTTATGCCATGGTTGCGTCTAGAATGGAGTTGCTGGAGGCAGGACCTGCCAGGACCAACTCTAATTTAGACTGATCACTGCAGACAGGACTAGAATGGAGTTACTGGCAGGACCTGCTCATAGAAACTCCATTCTAGTCGTTTCTCTACAGAGCAGACTACATTGGAGTTCCTGTATGGAGGATACTGGAAAAATGGGAATATGAAACACATTTATCAGTATTGCTGCAGAGCAGTTTATTAATAGGTATAAATTATATATATATATATATATATATATATATATATATATATATATATATATATATATAATTTTATATTTTTCACCCTTTTTTTTTTATTCTGGTTAATATGAATTTTATTTAACCCCTTAAGGACTCGGCCCTATTTCACCTTAAGGACTTGGCCATTTTTTGCAAATCTGACCACTGTCACTTTAAGTGCTGATAACTTTAAAACGCTTTGACTTACCCAGGCCGTTCTGAGATTGTTTTTTCGTCACATATTGTACTTCATGACACTGCTAAAATTGGGTCAAAAAAGTTAATTTTTTTGCATAAAAAAATACAATTTTTACCAAAAATTTTGAAAAATTAGCAAATTTCAAACTTTCAGTTTCTCTACTTCTGTAATACATAGTAATATTCCCAAAAATTGTGATGATTTTACATTCCCCATATGTCTACTTCATGTTTGTAGCATTTTGGTAATGATATTTTATTTTTTGGGGATGTTACAAGGCTTAGAAGTTTAGAAGCAAATTTTGAAATTTTCTGAAATCTTCAAAATCCCATTTTTATGGACCAGTTCAGGTTTGAAGTCATATTGTGAGGCTTAGATAATAGAAACCTCCCAAAAATGACCCCATTCTAGAAACTACACCCCTCAAGGTATTCAAAACTGTTTTTTCAAACTTTATTAACCCTTTAGGTCTTCCACAAGAGTTAATGGCAGATGGAGAAACAATTTTGAAATTTATATTTTTTGGAAAATTTTCCAATATAATCAATTTTTTCCAGTAGTAAAACAAGGGTTAACTGCCTAACAAAACTCAAAATGGGTTGCCCCGATTCTGTAGTTTGCAGAAACACCCCATATGTGGTCGTAAACTACTGTTTGGCCGAACGGGAGCACATAGAAGGAGGGGAACACCATATGGGTTTTGGAAGGCAGATTTTGCAGGACTGGTTTTGTTTATACCATGTCCCATTTGAAGCCCCCTGTTGCACCCCTAGAATATAAATTTCAAAAAAGTGACTCCATCTAAGAAAGTACACCCCTCAAGGTATTCAAAACTGGGTTTACAAACTTTGTTAACCCTTTAGGTGTTCCACAAGAGTTGATGGCAGATGGAGAAACAATTTAGAAATTTCTATTTTTTGGAAAATTTTCCAATATAATCAATTTTTTCCAGGAGTAAAACAAGGGTTAACTGCCAAACAAAACTCAAAATGGGTTGCCCCGATTCTGTAGTTTGCAGAAACACCCCATATGTGGTCGTAAACTACTGTTTGGCCGAACGGGAGCACATAGAAGGAGGGGAACACCATATGGGTTTTGGAAGGCAGATTTGGCAGGACTGGTTTTGTTTATACCATGTCCCATTTGAAGCCCCCTGTTGCACCCCTAGAATAGAAATTTCAAAAAAGTGACTCCATCTAAGAAAGTACACCCCTCAAGGTATTCAAAACTGGGTTTACAAACTTTGTTAACCCTTTAGGTGTTCCACAAGAGTTGATGGCAGATGGATAAACAATTTTGAAATTTCTATTTTTTGGAAAATTTTCCAAAATAATCAATTTTTTCCAGGAGTAAAACAAGGGTTAACTGCCAAACAAAACTCAAAATGGGTTGCCCCGATTCTGTAGTTTGCAGAAACACCCCATATGTGGTCGTAAACTACTATTTGGCTAAACGGCAGGACATAGAAGAAGGGGAACGTCATATGGTTTTTGGAAGGCAGATTTTGCTGGACTGGTTTATTTACACCATGTACCCTTTCAAGCCCCCTGATGCACCCCTAGAGTAGAAACTCCACAAAAGTGACCCCATCTAGGAAACTACGGGATAAGGTGGTTGTTGTTTTGGGACTATTTTAGGGGTAAATATGATTTTTGGTTGCTCTATATTACTCTTTTTTGAGGCAATGTAACAAAAAAAAAATTCTAAAATTTTTTCTACATTCGCTATTTAGTTTTGTGGAACACCTAAAGGGTTAACATAGTTTGTAAAGTAACTTTTGAATACCTTGAGGGGTGTAGTTTCTTAGATGGGGTCACTTTTTTGGAGTTTCTAGTCTAGGCTACATCAGGGGGGCTTCTAATGGGACATGGTGTCAAAAAAAAAACTGTCCATCCAAATCTGCCTTCTAGAAACCATATGGAGTTCCCTTCGTTCTATGCCCTGCCGTGCGGCTATATAGCCATTTACGACCACATATGGGGTGTTTCTGCAAACTACAGAATCAGGGCCATAAATATTGAGTTTTGTTTGGCGGTTAACCCTTGCTTTATTACCGGCAAAAAGGATTCAAATGGAAATTTTGCCCAAAAATGAGTGTTTTGGCACCGTTTTTATTTTATATTTTTAACACCGTTCATCCGAGGCGTTTGGGCAAAAGTTATTTTTATAGCGACGACTTTTACGCACGCGACGATGCCCAATATGTATGGTTCTCAGACTTTGGAGACACTAAGCAGGCATCCTAAAAACTGCGGCCCTCCAGATGTTGTAAAACTACAATTCCCACCATGCCCTGCTGATGGCTGTAGGTTGTCTGGGCATGCTGGGAGTTATAGTTTTACAACATCTGGAGGGCCGCAGTTTGAGGATGCCTGCACTAAAACTAATATTTTTTTGGGAAAAAAAAAATGTTTCCGTGTCTCCAAAGTCTGAGAGCCATAGTTTTTTATGTTCTCTAGTGGACTGTTGGGGATTATAAAAATTTAGTACTCCATGGAAGTGTGATACTCCCTGAAGCAATCGATAACGCAGAGGCCCGGATGATCGGGGCAAGTGTCGCACTGAGTGGTGGTGTCCTTCCGTATCCCCCTCCTGCGACACACTCTGCACTTTTTTTGGGTTCGTCCCTTCTTTCCAGTATGGGGGACCACACCTGGAAAGTGTTGGCCAGGGACGATCCGGGCGCCTCCAATTCCTGAGGTACTCCGGCCTGCTCTTTCCCGGTCCGAAAAGATCAGGTCCTTGAGGACTGCCTCATAGAATTGGAGGAATGTCCCTGTGCTGCCAGCGCTTCGGGATAGTACAAAAGAGTTGTACATGGCAACCTGCACCAAGTAGACCGCAACTTTTTTGTACCATGCCCGGGTTTTGCGCATGGCGTTATATGGCTTGAGGACTTGATCCGAGAGATCAACTCCTCCCATATACCGATTGTAGGCGACGATACAATCGGGCTTGAGGACCGTTGCCGCGGTACCTCGCACAGGGACTGGGGTGATGCCGTTACCGTGGATTGTGGACAGCATAAGGACATCCCTCTTGTCCTTATACCTGACCAGCAACAGGTTTCCACTGGTAAGTGCACGGGTCTCACCCCTGGGGATAGGTACCTGGAGGGGGTAGGCAGGGAGGCCGCGTTGATTTTTCCGCACGGTCCCACAAGCGAACGTGGATCTGGCGGCAAGGGACCTGAACAAGGGAATGCTGGTATAAAAGTTGTCCACGTACAAGTGGTAACCCTTATCCAGCAGTGGGTACATAAGGTCCCACACGAGTTTCCCGGTAACACCCAGAGTGGGGGGACATTCTGGGGGTTGAATCCGGGAATCTCGCCCCTCGTACACACGAAATATGGGGGTCTGGTGGGGGGGGGCAAGTGGCAGGGGGGGATCTGGGGTCTGATGGATGGATCAAAGAAAGTTTGGAAATAAAAGTTTTTTGTTTTTTTTTTTCTAACTAACTTTTCCCTTCTTTCCCTGCCTAACGGTGCCTCTCCCTCACTGACCCTAACCTACCTGGGTGGCGATGGGTGCAGGAGGGTGATGGATGCCGATTGTGGACACAGGAGCTCGTTCTGGACGGTGCTGCACGGTCAGGGTGCTGGACAGGAAGAGGAGGGGAGAGAGGAGCGCAGGAAGTTTGAATCTCGCGCCTCTCTCCCCTGCTCCAATCAGCACCCTGGACAGCGGCGTTCAGCACCAGGGCCAGCACCGCCTCTCCAAATCCTCGGACTGCGATAGGTGGTGTAAAATTACGCCACCGATCGCAGTCTTTTTCCGGTTCATCGGGTCACAGGACACCCGAATGGACCGGAAACGCAGAAAACCGCAGGTCTGAATTGACCTGCGGTTTTCTGCGATCGTCGATGCGGGGGGGTCAAATGACCCCCCCCTGCATTGTTACGGGATGCCGGCTGAATGATTTCAGCCGAAATCCCGTTCCGATTAACCCCTGGGGCGCCGGAATGCCGATTTCAAGTTAGGACGTACCGGTACGCCCTGAGTCCTTAAGGACTCGGGAAATAGGGCGTACCGATACGCCCTGCGTCCTTAAGGGGTTAAAGTAGTGTTTTTTTTTCCTTCCTTTCGTTTTTTTATTATTATTAGCATATTGTAATTTATATATATTTTTTTTTCATTTTGATAGTTCTGGCATTTTTGGCCTTAAAGGGGTTCTGCACTTTGTTTAAACTGATGATCTATCCTCTGGATAGATCATCAGCACCTGATCGGCGGGGGTCCAGGACCCCCGCTGATCAGCTGTTTGAGAAGGCAGCGGCGCTCCAGCAGTGCCGCAGACTTCTCACTGTTTACCGCTGGCCGAGTGACGTCACGGCTTGTTATCAACTGGCCTGGGCGGGGCTAAGCTCCATTCAAGGGAACGGAGCTTAACTGCACCCAGGCCAATGATACTAGCAACGATGGCCAGTTCGCCCGCGAACAAGTGTGGGCTGCCATTATAAATCACAAGTCCGGCAAGGCACAGGTAAGTGCTTACCTGTGCCTGCGCCGTGAGCCGGTCTGAAACAAATGCGGTCAACGGGAGCAGGCAGTTCAGAGAACAGCCCGATGAAGGCCCCCGGTGGCTGTTCTCGGAACTGCCTGCTCCCGGTGACCGCATTTGTTTCAGACCGGCTCGTTTGAATCAGGCACAGGTAAGGACTTACCTGTGCCTCGCCGGACTTGTGAATGCGTACCCGTTCACTTGAATGCGGTCCACCATCCGCATCTAGGTTTCGCAACGCAAAAAAGTAGAGCATGCACTACTTATTTGCGTTGTGAAAGCATGAACAGAAATCCGATGGAACCACTCAGTAGGCTTCTGTGGGATTTCAATCCATGCCTCCGTTCCGCACTGCACTGGACCCATTGAAGTGGTATAGCCATTGCTGTTTTTGTGGTTCGCAAATTGCAGATCCACCAAATGCGGATACCAGACCTGCGCATTCCGCAATTTGTAGAAGAGTCCTATCTTTGTCCATAATGCGGACAAGGATAGAACATGTTCTATTTTGTTGAGGGGCCGCGAAACAGACTTACAGATGCAGATAGTGATAAAGACGCCCTAAATTAGGGCATTTTAGATACACTCTGGTGTTCCAGATAAATGTACCCCCCCCCCCCCCCCCCAGGGGTTAATATCCACGCGTGGCTGAGAGACTAGACGCTGACACATAGATGGTCAATGCAATCTCTAACTTTTATTACATGGGGTATGGCGTTTATACATCTTCAGAAGAGGGCAGTCCTCACTGAGGCTAAAACATTGTTTCATTGGTCAAAAAGGAAGAAGAGATAAGAGAGAGGAGATAATACACCTGCATCTGCGCACTGGGCCCTGCTTTGGAATGTGAACTAATGTAAACATCTCGTTACCATCGCCATTTTGTAATGGCTTCTATTCTAATTTCTAACAATAATACTGCATACGTCATATGTGACACTTCAAAGAGGTGCTTCTCTATAGGCAGTGGATAATATATATCATCAAGTCATATGATTGGTCTACGCATTCCACCACACTCTATGGGACACCTGCAGAAAGATGAGAATTCAGACACTGCCCGCAGCACTTTGCCCCCCTTCCTCTCCTGCTTGAGACAAAGAGAAGGGTGGGGGGGTAGGCACTTGGAGAAGAAAAAGTTTAACTCATTACAGTCCTAGATATACAAAATATAGAATAAAATTCACACATCTTTAACAATAGTACACAGTGTGCTGTCCGCATCATTTGAAGCCCCACTGAAGTGAATGGGTCCGCATTCGACCCACAAAAATTGTGGATGCAATGTCGACCAAAAGTATGTTCGTGTGCATGAGCCCTACGCCTAGGAGGTCCTCCATACAGCAACTCCATTCTAGCTGGTTCAGTACTGAAATGACTAGACCGGAGTTGCTGAAGGGAGGTTCATCAATTCTGGGCAGGTGGTAGTTGCTACAGGTAGGTCCTCCATACAGCACCTCCATTCTAGCTGGTTCACTACTGAAATTACTAGAACGGAGTTGCTGAAGGGAGGTTCATCAATTCTGGGCAGGTGGTAGTTGCTACAGGTAGGTTCTCCATACAGCACCTCCATTCTAGCTGGTTCACTACTGAAATTACTAGAACGGAGTTGCTGAAGGGAGGTTCATAATTTCCAGGCAGGTGATAGTTGCAGGTAGGTCCTCCATACAGCACCTCCATTCTAGCTGGTTCACTACTGAAATAACTAGAACATTGCTGAAGGGAGGTTCATCATTTCTGGGGAGGTCCTCCATACAGCAACTCCATTCTGGCTGGTGACTATTGAACTGACTATAATGGAGTTCCTGCAGGGAGGTTCTATATGCCGGTGCTATAACAAGTCCCTTCCATACGTCTCCTTTGTTAGCCATCCATTGAGCAGTTGGGCCACAACTTACGGGCAGCTATAATCCATTGTTTTGTCTTATTTTTGGAAGAGAAGTTTTCAGGTCTGTTGCTCATTTTGCCCGCCAGCCAGATACTTGCAGTGTAATGTTTTTAATTTCTATGAATGGCATCTTCACTCCAGCAGAGTTATACTCTGATCACATAGGCAGCCTGGTAGGAGTTCGACTCTGGTCACATAAGAGATATCAGAGGGGTAACGCCCCAGCTCTGATGTGCTACCAACAGAAATCTATAGTAAATATTATTGGCTCCCCATTTATTAAATGTTTTCCATGTTCATGGAGGTCCCCCGCCACATTATAACGTGTCACAATAGTGGTTTTGAAAGAGTTTGTACAAATTATCCACAGGATAGGGGATAACTGATTTATCGGTGGAGGTTTGGCTGCTGGGACTCCACTGATCCTGAGAAAGGGGATCCCGTTCCCCCAATCCAATGGGGATAACTAGCTCCCCTTCTCCTGATCCGATGGAGCAGCAGATCGGCCATAGGCCATATTCATTCTCTACGAAGCCGCCTGACATTGCCCAGTGTTGTACTCGACTATCTCCAGCAGTCTCATAGAAAATTAATGGATTCATGCCTTACCTGCTGCTCCATCACTCTAGTCAGAAGTGCATGGAAATCCATGCAGAAAAATGTGCATATTCCGCAACGTGTGCAGGTAACCTAAACATTTCAGACAAAATGGCGTCTTTAGTGACAGAATGGAAGTACATAGCCAACTTAACATATTTAAAGGGGATGTCTGGTTCTAAGAGAAAACCAGTTAAAGGGGTTGTCCGAGTTATAAAAAAAATATATATGAAAATCTGATGGGCAGCAATATATAACAGAGCTAAGCAAGTTTTATGCAAAATGTCCTAATTTCCCTGGTTCTTTTCTGGCCCTTTGTTTACATGCAATAAAAACAATCTCTGCCCCTCCCCCTGCTCTGCTAAGGGAGTGAATACAAGTGCTGCCCTGAGTGACATGTCCTGCCTGCTGGGAGACTCTGCAGTATGTTGTATGTGTAGAACTACAAGTTCCAGCTGTATAATGACACTGCTAAGAGAGTGAATACAAGTGCTGCCCTGAGTGACATGTCTGCCTGCTGGGAGACTCTGCAGTATGTTGTATGTGTAGAACTACAAGTCCCAGCTGTATAATGACACTGCTAAGAGAGTGAATACAAGTGCTGCCCTGAGTGACATGTCTGCCTGCTGGGAGACTCTGCAGCAAGTTGTATGTGTAGAACTACAAGTCCCAGCTGTATAATGACACTGCTAAGGGAGTGAATACAAGAGCTGCCCTGAGTGACATGTCTGCCTGCTGGGAGACACTGCAGTATGTTGTATGTGTAGAACTACAAGTCCCAGCTGTATAATGACACTGCTAAGGGAGTGAATACAAGAGCTGCCCTGAGTGACCTGTCTGCCTGCTGGGAGACTCTGCAGTATATCGTATGTGTAGGACTACAAGTCCCAGCTGTATAATGACACTGCTAAGGGAGTGAATACAAGTGCTGCCCTGAGTGACATGTCTGCCTGCTGGGAGACTCTGCAGCATGTTGTTTGTGTAGAACTACAAGTCCCAGCTGTATAATGACACTGCTAAGGGAGTGAATACAAGAGCTGCCCTGAGTGACATGTCTGCCTGCTGGGAGACTCTGCAGCATGTTGTATGTGTAGGACTACAAGTCCCAGCTGTATAATGACACTGCTAAGGGAGTGAATATAAGTGCTGCCCTGAGTGACATGTCTGCCTGCTGGGAGACACTGCAGTATGTTGTATGTGTAGAACTACAAGTCCCAGCTGTATAATGACACTGCTAAGGGAGTGAATACAAGAGCTGCCCTGAGTGACCTGTCTGCCTGCTGGGAGACTCTGCAGCATGTTGTATGTGTAGGACTACAAGTCCCAGCTGTATAATGACACTGCTAAGGGAGTGAATATAAGTGCTGCCCTGAGTGACATGTCTGCCTGCTGGGAGACTCTGCAGCTTGTTGTATGTGTAGGACTACAAGTCCCAGCTGTATAATGACACTGCTAAGGGAGTGGATACAAGAGCTGCCCTGAGTGCTGGGAAAATTAACAGCAACTTGTATGTGTAGAACTAAAAGTCCCAGCTGTATAATGACACTGCTAATACACACAGGATCTTCCCCCTACCTTCTTGTGCAATGCTCTCTCTAGTCTGTCAGCTCCTGTGCTTAGAATTGTCACTACCTACAGCTACTCAGTCTGTGCGTCTGTGCAGCTGAAGGGGTTAAGAATCCTAGCAGAGAGTAGACGGCAGTGAAGGGGGCGTGGCCAGCACAGTGACGTCTCGTTTACAGGCTTGTAAACTACCTTTATAAGAGCAGGGAGAGAAGCTGACATCACAGGTCATGTGACCCTCAGTCAAATCTGATAAATAAGCCACTGCAGATAAAGTGAGTTAATTGTAAAGTTGGGTGAAAAAAGTGGAAATACGAGCGAGCACTCACTCTATGGCATGAAATATTTATTATATATCTAATATAAATTCATACAATAAATAAAATCAACTAACATATACACTCAAAATATTAAAATTCCTAGGAAATTGGTCTAGTGCGACCATAGACAATGAATTACAACCACAATAGTAACTATAATAATATCACTTGTAGCAATGAACAGCAGCAATTGTTAAACAGTAATAATATAACAATAAATTAGCAGCTATTGCACAAAGGATTAAGGCAATATGGAGGAACTATAAAGAAAATATAATAGCGACAAATAACGCAGGTACGCAATCGATGTCCAAGGATGGCGTGTAATGAGGACCACAAAGATTAGTGGAGGTGAAAAAGTGTTCAGTGGTTTGTGTCCAAACAAATAGTGATAAAAATAAAAATGAAAATGGATCCCTTTTGTGTCCGTGAAAAAATGAATGAAGTGAAAATAAAGTCTCAATATCAAAGTGAATTATGTTGCGGTCCAATTCACATCAGTATGTGCTTAAACCTTCTATAGTTAGCAGTAGTTGTCACAAAAACTGTCCCAGTTAGTGTCTTTTCTTACAGACCATATAATATAAGAAACTCTGTGGACTTGTAATTTTTGAACAAGGCTGTAATCAGCCGTCTGAAACAAGCGATTCACTCAGATGTGAGTGCGGCTAATGTTCTTAGGAGAGGGGAAGACCCTTACCTCCTTCCACATATGATTCCGAAATCCTATTCCTAGCTGTGTGCAGCCGATGAGGAGAGGACGCCAATACTCCCTCGCTATTCGTGCTGATCGACAATCCAATCTCGTGATAGCAAGAGCGGGACTCCCGTCCGGTAAGCTAAATCACTGCGCTTAGTTCGTCGATTTGTTTGCTGGAACAGCTTGGATTCGGTTCATAAAAACATAAAGTCTAGCATGGCCATGCACAGATTAGCTGTTGCGGAGGTTTCACCAGAGTGTCCGATATCCCAGACGCGTTTCGGGATGATTCCACATCATGACCACTGAGGAAGGGATGTGGAATCATCCCGAAACGCGTCTGGGATATCGGACACTCTGGTGAAACCTCCGCAACAGCTAATCTGTGCATGGCCAAGCTAGACTTTATGTTTTTATGAACCGAATCCAAGCTGTTCCAGCAAACAAATCGACGAACTAAACGCAGTGATTTAGCTTACCGGACGGGAGTCCCGCTCTTGCTATCACGAGATTGGATTGTCGATCAGCACGAATAGCGAGGGAGTATTGGCGTCCTCTCCTCATCGGCTGCACACAGCTAGGAATAGGATTTCGGAATCATATGTGGAAGGAGGTAAGGGTCTTCCCCTCTCCTAAGAACATATGTAACATAGGGCTTATTTAATTCACCTTGATCAACCCTACTAGGCAGTAAGTAAGGTAAAGGAAACTGTCGGCAAGACCTTGGATTATGACCTGCAGTAATACATGAGTAGTACTGCAGATAAGGAGTCCAAATCTCCATTTTTTTTTTTCTAATGCCCCCATTATGTCACTGAACGCTCAGTGCTGCCCTGAAATGCGGACCATGGACTGCCAGGCCTTGCTAATTGATATGACTCCTGTTAGGATTAGCACAGCGGTCTGGACTCTGTATTTCAGTGCAGCGCTGACAGCAGAGGAACGAGGGTAGTAGGAAAATAAATATCTGGACTCCTTATCTGCAGGACTATTACTGCAGATAACAGTCCAAGACCGTGGTTACAGATTCCTTTTAGGCGGAGGTGCTCTTGGAAGAGGGACTGTTTTAATTATCTTAGGTAACGCTACATTGCTTTGCCATGGGTTACATATAGTAAAATTAGCTGACATTCCCTTTAATAGGGTTGGTCCTGCTGAGAGCTATTCTTTAACAGTATAAATCTTTAAACTGAAGTTACCTTTTACATTAAATTACCGTATTTTTCACCCTATAAGATGCACCGGCCCATAAGACACACCTAGGTTTTAGAGGAGGACAATAAGAAAAAAAATATTTTTCATTACACCTCAGGTCAGACTGTTAATCAGATCTCAGCTGACAGCCCCAATGTTAATAAGACCCCAATCAGACCTCAGATAAGAGCCCATGCCTCTCATCAGCCCCTATGCCTCTCATGACCCCCATATCAGCCCCCATGCCTCTCATCAGTCCCCATTATCAGCCTTATGCCTCTTATTAGCCCCCATTATCAGCTGTATGCCTATTAGCCCCCATTATGCCTCTCATCACCCCCATTGCCTCAGCCCCAAGCAGCCTCATGTTTTTTAAAATAAAAAAACACTTACCTCTCCTGATCCTGGCCACCGCCACCCGCGATCTGCTTCCTCCTGCTGTCAGCTGTGCTGTGAACTGGCGCGCACAGCCTGAGGTCACAGAGTGATCTCACGCTTTGCGCAGCCACTGCACAGCCGAGGACCAGGAAGCAGTGAGTACAGAGCCTTCACCGCTTCCTGGTCCTCCGGTACTAATAAGCGCTTCAATAATGGAAGCGCTCATTAGTATTCGCCCCACTTTTGGGGGGACAAAATGCGTCTCATGGGGCAAAAAATACGGTAGTGACATTACATAGTAGCATAGTATATAAGGCCGAAAAAAGACATTTGTCCATCCAGTTCGGCCTGTTATCCTGCAAGTTGATCCAGAGGAAAATACATTGAAAATAATATTACTACCACAGGAGGAGGGGGACAATGCTGGCCTTATAATACTGGGGGTCGAGGCATTATTATACAGGAGGGGAAGCTAGGGCTGCTGTTCAGTGAATACTAGTCAGGCCCTCATCAAAATCACCGACCACTTCTCCAAGCTCTCGGGCAGCGGGGGGCACTGTAACAATGCTGAGTGTTCATAGGCTGGGGGGAGAAAAAAAAAGACTTCAATAAAGATAAAAAAAACTGTCACAATCATCTGAGACCTCTCTCATTGCGATAAAGACCCATTTAACAGAAAAAAAACACATGGGGCCACAAGTAGACAGTATAGTGTATGGGGGCCACAAGGAGACAGTATACAGTCGTGGCCAAAAGTTTTGAGAATTACATAAATATTGGAAATTGGAAAAGTTGCTGCTTAAGTTTTATAATAGCAATTTGCATATACTCCAGAATTTTATGAAGAGTGATCAGATGAATTGCATAGTCCTTCTTTGCCATGAAAATTAACTTAATCCCCAAAAAAACTTTCCACTGCAATTCATTGCTGTCATTAAAGGACCTGCTGAGATCATTTCAGTAATCGTCTTGTTAAGGCCTCTTTCACACTTGCGTTGTCCGGATCCGGCGTGTACTCCACTTGCCGGAATTACACGCCAGATCCGGAAAAACGCAAGTGTACTGAAAGCATTTGAAGACGGATCCGTCTTCAAAATGCTTTCAGTGTTACTATGGCAGCCAGGACGCTATTAAAGTCCTGGTTGCCATAGTAGGAGCGGGGGAGCGGTATACTGTAAGTCCGTGCGGTATACTGTAAGTCCGTGCGGCTCCCGGGGCGCTCCAGAATGACGTCAGAGCGCCCCATGCGCATGGATGACGTGCCATGCGATCACGTGATCCATGCGCTTGGGGCGCCCTGACGTCACTCTGGAGCGCCCCGGGAGCCGCACGGACGGTAAGTATACTGCTCCCCCGCTCCCCGCTACACTTTACCATGGCTGCCAGGACTTTAGCGTCCCGGCAGCCATGGTAACCATTCAGAAAAAGCTAAACGTCGGATCCGGCAATGCGCCGAAACAACGTTTAGCTTAAGGCCGGATCAATGCCTTTCAATGGGCATTAATTCCGGATCCGGCCTTGCGGCAAGTCTTCAGGATTTTTGGCCAGAGCAAAAAGCGCAGCATGCTGCGGTATTTTCTCCGGCCAAAAAACGTTCCGTTCCGGAACTGAAGACATCCTGATGCATCCTGAACGGATTTCACTCCATTCAGAATGCATTAGGATAAAACTGATCAGGATTCTTCCGGCATAGAGCCCCGACAACGGAACTCTATGCCGGAAGAAAAGAACGCAGGTGTGAAAGAGCCCTAATAACTCAGATGAGAATGTTGACGAGCACAAGGCTGGAGATCATTATGTCAGGCTGATTGGGTTAAAATGGCAGACTTGACAGGTTAAAAGGAGGGTGATGCTTGAAATCATTGTTCTTCCATTGTTAACCATGGTGACCTGCAAAGAAACGCGTGCAGCCATCATTGCGTTGCATAAAAATGGCTTCACAGGCAAGGATATTGTGGCTACTAAGATTGCACCTCAATCAACAATTTATAGGATCATCAAGAACTTCAAGGAAAGAGGTTCAATTCTTGTTAAGAAGGCTTCAGGGCGTCCAAGAAAGTCCAGCAAGCACCAGGATCGTCTCCTAAAGAGGATTCAGCTGCGGGATCGGAGTGCCACCAGTGCAGAGCTTGCTCAGGAATGGCAGCAGGCAGGTGTGAGCGCATCTGCACGCACAGTGAGGTGAAGACCTTTGGAAGATGGCCTGGTGTCAAGAAGGGCAGCAAAGAAGCCACTTCTCTCCAAAAAAAACATCAGGGACAGATTGATCTTCTGCAGAAAGTATGGTGAATGGACTGCTGAGGACTGGGGCAAAGTCATATTCTTCGATGAAGCCTCTTTCCGATTGTTTGGGGCATCTGGAAAAAGGCTTGTCCGGAGAAGAAAAGGTGAGCGCTACCATCAGTCCTGTGTCATGCCAACAGTAAAGCATCCTGAGACCATTCATGTGTGGGGTTGCTTCTCATCCAAGGGAGTGGGCTCACTCACAATTTTGCCCAAAAACACAGCCATGAATAAAGAATGGTACCAAAACACCCTCCAACAGCAACTTCTTCTTTCAACAATCCAACAACAGTTTGGTGAAGAACAATGCATTTTCCAGCACGATGGAGCACCGTGCCATAAGGCAAAAGTGATAACTAAGTGGCTCGGGGACCAAAACATTGACATTTTGGGTCCATGGCCTGGAAACTCCCCAGATCTTAATCCCATTGAGAACTTGTGGTCAATCCTCAAGAGGCGGGTGGACAAACAAAAACCCACTAATTCTGACAAACTCCAAGAAGTGATTATGAAAGAATGGGTTGCTATCAGTCAGGAATTGGGCCAGAAGTTGATTGAGAGCATGCCCAGTCGAATTGCAGAGATCCTGAAAAAGAAGGGCCAACACTGCAAATACTGACTCTTTGCATAATGTAATTGTCGAGAAAAGCCTTTGAAACGTATGAAGTGCGTGTAATTATATTTCACTACATCACAGAAACAACTGAAACAAAGATCTAAAAGCAGTTTAGCAGCAAACTTTGTGAAAACTAATATTTGTGTCATTCTCAAAACTTTTGGCCACGACTGTAGATTTGGATATTGATACTCCTATATCCTGGAGAGTGTGGTTCACTTGGTTGGTTGTTGTGAAGGGGTTTCTCTTCACCATGGTAATTATTCTGCGATCATGCACTGTTGTCTTCGGTGAGCGTCCAGGTCTTTTTGCATTGTTATGGTCATCAGTGCTTTCTTTCTTTCTCAGGATGTAGCAAACTGTAGATCTTGCCACTCTTAATAGTGTAGCAATTTCTCGGATGGTTTTTTCTGTTTTCACAGATGAAGGATGGCTTGTTTCACCTGCACGGAGAGCTCCTTTGACCGCATGTTTACTTCTCAGCAAAATTTTTAAAGTGCAAGCACGACACCTCAAATCAACTCCAGGCCTTTTATGTGCTTACCGTAATTGAGAATAAAATAAGGAAGGAATTGCCCACACCTGCACATCAACAGCCTTTGAGTCAATTGTCCAATTACTTTTGGTCCCTTTAAAAACAGGGCGCCACATGTAAAGGAGCTGAAAGGCCTCTTTCACACGGGCGTCGTGTGTGAGGGCCGGATAGGATGCGGGTGCGTTGCGGGGAAATCGTGCATTTTTTGCCTGCGAGTGGGGTGAGTTTTGCATGCAATTGCGTTGCGTTCTTCAGTTTTTTCCATGCGAGTGCATTGCATTTTGCACGCGCGTGAGAAAAAAACTGAATGTGGTACCCAGACCCACACCCGGACTTCTTCACTGAAGTTCGGCTTTGGGTTAGGTATTCTGTAGATTTTAATATTTTCCCTTATAACATGGTTATAAGGGATAATAATAGCATTCTTAAGGCTACTTTCACACTAGCGTTCAGAGAGGATCCGTCTGGTGTCTGCACAGACGGATCCTCTCCTATAATGCAGACGTTTGGATCAGTTCAGAACGGATCCGTCTGCATTATAGTTTAGAAAAAATTCTAGGTCTGAAAGTTGTTTCCGTTTGAAAATTGAGCCATATGGTGTCAACTTCAAACGGATCCGTCCCCATTGACTTACATTGTAAGTCTGGACGGATCTGTTTGCCTCCGCACGGCCAGGCGGACACCCGAACGCTGCAAGCAGCGTTCAGGTGTCCGCTTGCTGAGCGGATCGGAGGCTGAACGCTGCCAGACTGATGCATTCTGAGCGGATCTGCATCCACTGAGAATGCATTGGTAGCTGGACGGATGCGTTCGGGGCCGCTTGTGAGAGCCTTCAAACGGAGCTCACAAGCGGAGCCCCGACGCTAGTGTGAAAGTAGCCTTATACAGAATGCTAAGTAAATTAGGGATGGAGGGGTTAAAAAAAATAAATGTAAAAAATTTAAACTCTCCTCATCCACTTGTTCGCGCAGCCCGGCTTGTCTTCTTTCTTCTTCTTTGAGAACCTGCGAGAAATAGACCTTTGGTGACATCACTGCGATCATCGAATGGTCCATCACGGAATTCTCGCCCGTGTAAAATGGGCCAAACTCCTAAACCCTTCTTCCAATTTGAATGTGGATACCCTCAAATGAAAGCTAAAAGTCTGGACTTTATGTCCATGTCCATTACAGGAAAAACTCGAAAACTTTTAATATTGTGTAAAGTTCATTTATTTCAGTAATGCAACTTAAAAGGTGAAACTAACACATGAGATAGACTCATTACATGCAAAGCGAGATTTTCAAGCCTTTATTTGTTATAATTTGGATGATTATGGCTTAAAGAGGACCTTTCACTAGAATAGAAAATCTAAACTAAGTATACAGACATGGAGAGCGGCGCCCGGGGTTCTCACTGCACTTACTATTGCCCCTGGGCGCCGCTCCGTTCTCCCGCTATGCCCTCCGGTATCTTCGGTCTCTAAGTTATGGTAGGCGGAGATTCCAGTCACTAAGTTATGGCCAATTGCAGCGCAGAGCTCACAGCCTGGGAGGTTCTTTTCTCCCAGGCTGTGAGCTCTGCGCTGCGATTGGCCAGCGCTACAGCAGAACAAGGGCAGACTCCGCCTACCATAACTTAGTGACCGACGATACCGGAGGACATAGCGGGAGAACGGAGCGGCGCCCAGGGATAATAGTAAGTGCAGTGAGATCCCCGGGCGCCGCTCTACATGTCTGTATAGTTAGTTTAGATTTTATATTCTAGTGAAAGGTTCTCTTTAAGCTTATGGAAACCAAAAAGTCACAATCTCAGGTACACTTTGCTTAGGGGGTATGGATTAATTAGCTGACTCGAGTGTGACACTTTTAGTCTAGAATATTGAACCTTTTCACAATATTCTAATTTTAAGTTGCATTAATGCAACTCCTTTTAAGCGGCATTATTGAAATAAATAACCTTTTTGCACGATATTCAAATATGCTCCTTGAAAAGTAAATGCACCGCCAAAATCTATATATTTCCTGAAAGCCGACAACCTGATCATTGTAGTTGCTTTGATGGGCTGTTGACAGCTATTGCCACCTGAGCAATGAACCTAAAACTGAAATCCAGGCAGAGGTTTACATACAAAAGAGTGAAAATAATGTGTGAAATCTTGTATATACCACAAGTGCATACATCGACAAGAACAGTGAAACATTTGGGCATGTAATATTTGGCTGTCATCCACAAATGTGTTAAAAATATATTCTGTACATAGTAAATACCTGCTATGTTACCAAAATCTACATTTTCTGACAGCACACCAAGTATAAAAATACAACCTAGTAATTAATTTACAACATGTATTGTTTATTTTGCTTGCTTGTATAGTGGCAGCATATTCCTTAAACACACACTTGGGCCCTTGCAAGAAATCTCGGGATAATTACTAACAGCAAACAGAACGGTCTTGTGACCAAAAAATCCCTTTAGGGGTCCCAACTATATATGTATATAAAACTACATCTTTTATTATATTTACTTAAAACTGCTATTATAGAAAAGAAAAAATGTATATTATTAAAACTATCAGGACTAAGCAGAGTCAGTTTTAATACCAGTATATGGCAGTACTAAGATATGTGCTTTTTGTTGTAACACTGTGTTTGATAATAAATGCTGCTTGTTGAAAACGGAGTGGTGTGTAGTTTTTTTTAAAAATATTATTCTAATATCAACACCTCCATATATAACCTTTTTATATATTCACTTTTGCACCCTATATGGTATTGCAGTGTATAGTGCAATGTGTTGCTGGTAATAGCAACAATATGTTCTGGGGTGGTTATTATGGGGGTGGTTATTAGCAGTGTGATTCAACTGCGATATTGATCGTTTGATGTACTATCACCTACACACTTGTAATCCACTACTATGTTAGTATAAGGGTCCATTCACACGTCCGTAATTTGGGTCCGCATTCGTTCCGCAATTTGCGGACCCATTCACTTTCAATGGGGCTGAAACGGATGCAAATCCACATTTCCTGGATCCGCATCTGTTTTTTCGGAATCCGCATCCGTTTTTTCGGGATCCGTTTTTTCGTGATCCGCAATTTCATTCCTGGAAAAAATAGAACATGTCCTATTCTTCTCCGCAATTGCGGACCAGAAAAGGCATTTTCTATTATAGTGTCTGTGATGTGCGGATCCGCAAATTGCGGATCGCACATTGCAGGTGTCCGTGTTTTGCGGATCCGCAAAACACTTACGGACGTGTGAATGGACCCTTACAGTAATCCGTTCAGTGCTTTATTTTATAGCAATATGTTGTTAATAAACACTGTTTTCAAAGGACGAACAGTGTGTTATTATTATGTGATATCAACACCCCCACATGTAGCCTTTTAATCTATTGACATTTGCAGCCTGTTTAGACTCGCAATGTATGACATGTTGTGCTATGGGGGTGAGAGACTCACAGTATAATGCTACTGCGGTATTCACCTCTAAGTGTTCTATTACATGCGCACTGATTGTACACTCTGCTCGTTCACATATGCTATGTGGATGGGGATTTCAAGCACTGAGTGGATTGGTCACATACACAGTTCACTACACACACAACACACTATCCATCTAAATTTTCCTGTTAATTCCAATTGGTGCCCTCTGATATTCCCTGTCTAAAATACAACCGCAAACACTACCCCTCCCGACATGTTTCACCGTTGCTTGCGGCTTCGTCTGGGGAGTGGGGTAATAGCGTTCGCGCGCCTTGATGTGCCCTATTAAATAGCCTACCTCCCCTCCCTCTTAGACATTCTCCTCCAATGTGCGCTCCCCATTGGTGTTATCGATGATGTCCTGCTGATTTGGGAAGGAGACAAGCAAGTCTTTCTCGAATTCGTTAATAAACTAAATGACAACAGTATTGGAATGCATTTCACCTTTGAGATCCATCCTAGTGAGATCTGTTTCCTGGATTTAAAGATTTGTAAGGACAGGGACGGACGCATTCTGACGGATATATTTCTTATGCTCACCTCTACAAATAGCATCCTCCATTGGTCCAGCTGGCCTCCAACAGCATTGAAGAATGGAATACCTGTTGGACAATATTTGAGGGCCAGAAGAAACTGTGCTACAGAGGAGGCCTTCAAGAGGGAGGCAGATAAATTGTATAAGCACTTTAGGAGGACAGGTTACCCAAGAAAATCTTTAAAGAGGGCCTTCAATCGAGCAAAAAGTAAAAAAAGAGAGGATCTCCTTTTACAGAGATACTTCCCCACCCGAGACCAAGACAATCCAGGTGTATTAGCACGTACAATGGGAGCCACCAACTTATAATGAATATTCTCAGAAGGCATTGGAGAATACTCACCAGTGATTTGGATTTGAACAATATCTTGCCCCCCTATCCAAGTGTGATTTGAAACCATGCCTAATTTAGTTCTATATGGTACATATCGGCAGTCAAAGGTCGCAATAACGCCTGTACAAGCGTCATAGACACCTCTTCAGGCCATTTTACTCCCTGGAAAAAGTCTAAGGCGTACCAATACACCTTAGACTTTTCCCTGCCATTCATCAGCGCTGTGAACGGCAAGGGCAGCGCACCGATGCTGCTGCTGCTTGAAACAACCAATAACAAAGCTCCTTACAGTAAGGAGCTTAGTGATTGGTCAGTTTGAGCGGGCTGCCGGAGCTTATGCCACACCGCTCTTAAGTAAAGAAGCAGGCGCACAATTCTCACTGGCGGGGTAAGTGGCCTTGCTGTGTAGTGAAATTTAGTGGGGGTCCCGGATCTGAGCGCCTTGTTTTTCCCTATAGTGATGAGTCTGCAGCGCTCAGCCGAGCGCCGTCTCTCCTCCCTGCTGAGTGCGGTACTGAAGACAGCCTCAATAGAAGGTCTAGGGGACCGTCTTCACTACCGCGCTCAGCAGTGCGGAAAAGTGGCTGAGCGCTTCAGACTCCTGCTTATAGAAGTCAGCGAGGGTCTAAGCGCTGGACACGCCAACAGGAGACCAGCAGCAAGCAACACCAACCTCAGACTTGGGTCTGACCGCCAGCTGCAAGACAGCGAGGACACTGGAGGGAGACCCTCAGGGCAGGTCATTCTATTGTCCCATAGCCATAAAAATAAAGGAGGAGCAGCTTATAGGTGCAGCAGACTGTGATGTGCCTGTGTACCCGGTGTGGGGCCCAGCACATGCCTCCTGGCTGATACACAGATGTCACAGCATGACTGACTTACAGATACCCCTACTCTCATTACCAATGCAAGTCGTGGAGATAACAGGGGAGAAGAGAGGAGGCTGCAAGCACCATGGAACAGGAGGCTGCATGAGCGTTAGGGTCGGGTTCACACACAGACAGTAGTGACCAAGGAAAAGCATCACTGTCCCACTATATACCGTACACTATTAAACAATGTGCACTATAGTCCATGACACATCACACTATATACCGTATACTGTATTACTATGTACACTATAACAGTATATACAGTACATTATCACACTATGTACACTATAATAGTATAACCGTACACAATCACACTACAACCCACTATGTGCACTACATACAGTACATTATCACACTGTGCTACCCTAAGCCTACCACTCTGACCCTGCAGAGCCCTGTGCTACCCTAAGCCTACATAGCCTCATACTGTGCCAACCTGACCCTGCAGAGCTCTCTGTGCCACACTAAGCCTACATAGCCTCATACTGTGCCAACCTGACCCTGCAGAGCTCTCTGTGCCAACCTGACTCTGCAGAGCTCTCTGTGCCACCCTAAGCCTACATAGCCTCATACTGTGCCAACCTGACCCTGCAGAGCTCTCTGTGCCACCCTAAGCCTACATAGCCTCATACTGTGCCAACCTGACTCTGCAGAGCTCTCTGTGCCACCCTAAGACTACGTAGCATTAGCATCCAATCTGAGACCACTATTAACTGCCTGAATAAGGTACGTTAAAAACAACTTTATTGTGTTCTTTTATAAAAAAAAATCAGTTCTCCACCAAATCTGGCGATCAGGCTAGTAGTGTGAACTGGTGTATAAAGGATATTTATAAATACTTCCTCCTCAACTCACTCTGGTGTGAGTTGAGGCGGAAGTATTTATAAATATCCTTTATACACCAGTTCACACTACTAGCCTGATCGCCAGATTTGGTGGAGAACCATTTTTTTTTATAAAAGAACACAATAAAGTTATTTTTAACGTACCTTATTCAGGCAGTTAATAGTTTTCAATAGCAGTACGTCCATTTTCTATCAAAAAGCAGTTAACTACAATCTGAGACCACAGCAGAGGGGGAAGCTCTCATGTAACAGTGTCCCCAGCTTTAGGCATTGGAGGAAGGAGTCTACTGTTCGCGTCTATACCAGCAAAAACTGGTGGCACTGTTTAGGTGGCAGTGGTCTTATGTTTAGTATATGATGTCAGCTAAATTTAAAATTGTCAAAATTTGGTATTTATGTATGGACGACAGTTCTAGAATACTAGTAATGGTTTCCCTGCATAAATAGCAAACCCTTAATGTTATGTAGGCCTTCGTATTAACTATTTGAATTACTGTAACTTTCGTACTCCTCATCGGCTAAAAATACTCCTCAAAAATGGTAAGAGGAGTATTTTTACTCTTCCAGAAAAAATAGAGCGCGACCTCTGCCGGCAGTGCTATTGAGGCAGAACCTGCGGTTATCAATAGAAGGGATGGTACTAAGCAATGGGTGGTTGGTTTCTGTCGGGTAACCTTGATCACGTGTGTCATTTGACCGGTAACCTTGGTGAATGATACCGACGTCTTTCCCTTATAGCTAAAATGAAGTTAGGACCTGCGGTTGCAAGGGGTGGTACTAAGTAGTGAGTGGTTGGACTCTGTCAGATGACCTGGATCACGTGTGTTATCATGTGACCGGCTACCTTTGTGAACAATATTGATGCATTTCTTTTATAGTTTATATTATGCATAAGAGTGGGAGGTAAAGACAGAGTAGTGAGGTTGCTCTTGTTTTTAATTGTTTTATTTTTATTGATTTGTATTTCTAATTGTGTATGATTATATTGTGTGGATAAGGGGTGGGACTATGAGGGGTTTATAAGGTTGGTCATTTGGATGCAGGGGTTCGCTCCTGAAGAAGGGCGATACCTGTGATTGTGCACCTTTGTGATTTTATACATACGTTTTGATCAAGTTTCTGCTTGTGAGTATAATAAAACATTTTTAATGTACGGAGGAAGTCAGTGCTTCACTATGGTTGCGATTCCTTGATCACCTACAGGAAGGCTGGGTAGAGGAGAGATACCGATCTGTGGAGCTTGTTTCCATGCCAGATATTTGCTCTGTATTGAAAAAAGAGGAGGCTCAGAGGAGTGAGCAGCAGCGCGGTCTTCTTATATAACGACTTCTGGATTTTTTTTATTTTAGCCCACATCACATCGAGGACATGCAGCGCGATAAGTAGAGCTACGTATCTAAGTGACTTTTTATTATAAAATATATTTATGATTAACCTTTCTAACTTTTCTAAATTTATCTGAAAGTTAATAAACTCATTATACAATGTTAATTAAAGGCAATATATTTAAGATGAAGTTGGTACATTTCTACCGACTCCACCCAAAAACTAGCTTCTAATCTGGCTCCACTGCTCCAATACCACAGCCCTGGCTGCAAGGCACCAGTGCTAGCCACTGTTCTGCTCAAAAATAATTATAAATATTCAAATTTGCAACTAAAATGCATAATTTAGCCCTTGTGCAAATACAATATACTGTGCAAAAAATGTGAATTATTTTTTTTGCAAAACTATTTGAAAACAATTGTTTATATCAGTGGACACAATTGTCTTTTCTGTCTGAGAAATAGATATTCCTCTCTAATGATATTCTTTATTGCTATTACTGTAGTGTGAAGTGCAGAAATGGTTTGCATATTTTACTCTAAAGATCTGGTATGGGCAGAATAGGTCAGAGTGTAAAATGTAAAACTCATTGATATTTGCTTGTGGTACAAGTGATGGGTATGGCTTATTTGATGCCATGATCAGATGCTGGTAAATGGCTGGGTTGGGGCATCAATAGCTGGTCTATTTAGGTGTGGGAGGATCAGATATGCATGCACTCATCTCCTTTTCTGAAAAGAAAATATGTATGACAATCAAAAAGCAGTTATGCACCATGATTGATATGAAGGTGAAGGTGTAAACATTCACATTAGTCCTTGTTACCCCTCCTACTGGGGTCAGCTATAAGAGAAAGGTCTACGCCTTTCATCCTCTCTCTGCAGCTGTCAGCAAATCTCATCTGTTCCGAAATCTCTTACTCCACTCTGGCTGAAAGCAAAGACAGCTAAAGGGGAGGGGGGTTATTCGAATTTGCTATATCTCATGTTATATATATGTATACAGCCCAAAATATAGTTTTTAGAAATTGTGTTGGAAGTGAGCTGCTGGTATATGCAGCATTCACTTCACATATCTATTTCTGGCTGTATCTCCAGTGGCATTGCTGGTCTTGTTTTAAAACTTAGATTCTCAGCAGGTGAATATCTCTGGCTGCTGTACAGCCTAAGATATATCTATTAGTAGCTAGAACATGTCTCTTACATCCTTGGCTACTGAAGTCCACCCTGCAAGGATGAGAGACATCCTTGACAGGGAAAGGGTTCAATAAGGGTCCTGTTACATTATTGGTCCTGGGCCTAATTGAGCAATGATCAATTATATTAAATTCCCTAAATAAAAGGGCCTTTTACACAGCCTGGTGCAAACTGAAGGAGGAACATAAAAGAAGCAATCACCCAACAAACGGGCGCTATGCTCATTGGTCGAGAGATCGGTGGCACATTTACACAGGCAAAATATTGGGAATAAGTGTTCATACCAACGTTGGTTCCCAATCCACGCCAGCCTAAAAGAGTAGTAAACTATAGACAGCATTCCTCGCTTGTGTACATAACTCCTTATACACAGCCCTCACGGGCAGGGCCATCTTTCCTTCTGTACCAGTTTGTAACCCGTCTTGTTTATGATTAGTGCAATTGTCTGTATTATGTATGTATACCTCTTCTCATATGTACAGCGCTATGGAATGAATGGCGCTTTAACAATAATAATAATTAAAAAAAATATTAATAATAATAATACACACTGACACATAAAAGAGTCTTCTTTACAGCAGGAAATATAGAGGAACTCTGCTAATCTGTTAGAGGAGTGACTGTCAACAAGCAGCAAATCCTGCAGCAACTAGTGAAAGTCCTAATACAGCTACAAGCTGGTCATTTATTTATCTTCACCAGTTCCCCCCATAAAGAGGGGGCACGTATCAAATGAACGCTTATTTCAGTAGATACAGTGATACGTGGCTGGCAGGTGGAGTGTTTCCTATGATGACTCCTGTATGGATTGTTTATGAGGTGCTGCTCCATTGTCCAAACTAACACAGGCTTCAGCTGAGGTGCCATACAGGCAAGCTAATAATTGGGACGTACTTGACGTAAACTGAGCGAAAAGCTGATACTTGGAGTTACATTTAGTTAAAGAGGACCCTTCACCTGGAAAAACATTGTGAACTAAGTATGCTGACATGGAGAGCGGCGCCCAGGGATCTCACTGCACTTACTATTATCCCTGGGCGCCGCTCCGTTCTCCCGTTATGCCCTCCGGTATCTTCGCTCTGTAATCTGTAAGTTATAGTAGGCGGTGTCTGCCCTTGTCCTGTGGGCGTCTCCTTCTCCTAAACTGCAGCGCTGGCCAATCGCAGCGCACAGCTCACAGCCTGGGAGGTTTTTTTTCTCCCAGGCTGTGAGCTGTGCGCTGCGATTGGCCAGCGCTGCAGCCTAGGAGAAGGAGACGCCCACTGGACAAGGGCAGACACCGCCTACTATAACTTACAGAGCGAAGATACCGGAGGGCATAACGGGAGAACGGAGCGGCGCCCAGGGATAATAGTAAGTGAAGTGAGATCCCTGGGCGCCGCTCTCCATGTCAGCATACTTCGTTCACAATGTTTTTCCAGGTGAAAGGTCCTCTTTAAATGAAAGTCCGAGTTAGTGACTTTTTTCTTTTCTTGAAAATCAGATCATCTCCCCTTTTTCTTAGAAAATCAGAAAAAAGATGCATAGTCCTGCAGGGACTGTATGCGTTCCAATGTCACTTTAAAATCTGTAAATGTTGACAGCAGTTTAGGATAGAAAATGAGCGTTCCTACTGTACATGTGTAAAGCTTTTTAAATGGCTCAGTAGTTCTGGATGCAAATTTTCACTTGACTTTTATAGCTAAAAGGAGCATGCAGTGGAGCATGATACATTTTTGTGTATGCAGATTTCAGTGGTCCCAAGTATAGACATGTTTGATCTTTTTGCGGAATGGACATACAGATGCGGAAAGCACACAGATCATCCATGTGCTTTCTGCATCCTTATGCCTGTTCTGCAAACAGATAGCCCATGTCCTCAAAATGTGGGCCATGGACCCATTGTAGTCAATATTTTTTTTCCATGTCAATTCCATTTATTTTTGCTGCCCTTATGCGGCACGATACAGTTTAATGGGGCGCAAAAAAAAACTGAATTTAGTCTATGTGCATTCCGTGTCTGTATGTCCACATGGCTGTTCCGCAAAAAAATAGAACATGTCCTATTATTGTCCACATTATGGACAAGGATAGGACTGTTCTATTCGGGGCCGGACCTTCTGTTCTGCAAAATGCGGAATGCACACGGCCGGTATTCATGTTTTGTGGATCTGCAAGTTGTGGACCGCAAAACAGCCGACAGTCATGTGCATGAGCCCTTGGGCTAGTTTCACACTAGTGCTTGGACAGCTTCTTTTCTCCGGCCATATCTCGGCATATTATTTGGGCCGGATGGAGGCTTAAAGACTTCTGGTAATGCCGGAATGCAGCCTGCCGAATCTCAAGCACTAGTGTAAACCAGCCTTATATGAAAAGATGGTATTACGCAGGGAATTCAAGTAGTTACTAAAACAGAGAGTCCGGAGAGATGACAGGTCCTCTTTAATGAAAAACATGATGGTGATATTTTATCCTTCTCTTTTTAAGAAGTGGAAAAGGTATATTGATCAGTCTGTTGTGAGGATCACAAATGGTTACTACTGAATTGTGAGGTAAACTGAATGTTTGTATTGGGTGCTCATATCCCATATGGTTTAACCCCTTCTGGACCAAGCCAGTTTTCACTTTAAAAGGGTTCTCTGGGCTTTTAATATTGATGACCTATCCTCAGGATAGGTCATCAATATCAGATTGGTAGGGGTCCAACACCCCACCCCCGCCGATCAGCTTTAGGAAGGGAATGCATGCTCAGTGCGCACGCACTGTCTCCCTTCTCTCTTCCTGCTCGCCATAGACATAGCAGCAGCGAGCAGGAAGAGAGAAGGGAGATGGCATGCATGCATGCACAGTGTGCGCCTTCCCTTCATACAGCTGATCGGCGGGGTTGTCAGACCCCCGCCAATCTGATCCTGAGGATAGGTCATCAATATTAAAAACCTGGAGAACCCCTTTAAGGAATGAGGCAATTTTTGCAAATCTGACATGCGTCACTTTATGTGGTAATAACTTTGGAACGCTTTTACTTATCCAAGCCATTCTGAGATTGTTCTATCATGACAAATTGAACTTCATGTTAGTGGTAAATTAGGATTTATATGATTTACCTTTTATTTATAAAAAGAATTCATAAAGCAATCTTTAGTTTCTTCACTTACCACTGTTTTTTCCTTGAGTTTTTCCCTTAGTTACGGCTGTTTTGAATCCTACATTATGAAGATCTTCTCAATATGACTCCTCTGCCAGTTCTCTGAGGCCAAAACTGCGTTCCCTCAGGTCACATACAAACTTGCTGTAGCCAGCAGCTTCCTGCCAGCCAATCAGATTGGATTACTGAGAGACACGCCTCCTCACTCTGAAGCCTAATGCAGGCATGCAGTGTGAAGGACCGCCCCTCCGTCTTCCTAGCTGGAGACAGATGAGCCATAGCAACGGTCTTTTAACCACCTCAGCCCCTATAGCTTAAACACCCTTAACCTCTTAAGGACATAGGGCGTACAGGTACGCCCTTGTGCCCTGGTACTTAAGGACACAGGGCGTACATGTACGCCCTGTGTATTTTCGATCACTGCCGTGCGGCTGGCAGTGATCGGAACCCGGTGCCTGCTCAAATCATCGAGCAGGCACCTAGGCTAAATGCGCGGGGGGGTCCCGTGACCCCCCCATGTCGGCGATCGCGGCAAACCGCAGGTCAATTCAGACCTGCGGTTTGCTGCGATTTCTGAAGTTTCTGGTCCCCGCAGTCCCTGACCGCAGGGATCAGAAACTTTATATGCCAAAAAAAAAGTTTTATTTACCCCCCCCTGCACCCCCGAATGATTTTTATGGTGGCGGGAGGTGCAGGGGGAGGGTTGTGGGCGGTGTGGGCGGTGCGGGAGGCGGGCGGTGCGGCAGGCGGGATCGCGATCCCCTGCCCGCCTCCCCTTGTATAATCGTTGGTGTCTAGTGGGGATACCAGGGTGCCAGCACATTGCTGGCACCCTGGTATAAACGGCTGACATCTGCGATGCGATGTCAGCCGTTTAACCCTTTCCATACAGCGGTCCGTACGGACCGCTGTATGGAAAAGGTTAACAGCGCAGGGAGCTCCCTCCCTCTCCCATCGGGGGGCTGCTGTGCCTTTGCAGCCCCCCGATGGGGAGGGAGAGAGCCCCCCGAGAGATCCCCTCCTTACCCTTCCCCGTCTGCGAAGTTCTGAGCAGTACTGAGCAGACGGGGAAGGTTCCCATGGCAACAGGACGCCTCTCAGGCGTCCTGCTGTCCATGGTGCTGAACAGATCTGTGCTGAATGGCATAGATCTGTTCAGTGTAAGTAAAATACAGTACAGAACAATATATATTGTACTGTACTGTATTATTCAGACATCAGACCCACTGGATCTTCAAGAACCAAGTGGGTCTGGGTCAAAAAAAAGTGAATAAAAGTGAAAAAAAAGTAAAAATCAAAAAACACATTTATCACTGATAAAAAATGAAAAAAATAAAATTCCCTACACATGTTTGGTATCGCCGCGTCCGTAACGACCTGATCTATAAAACGGTCATGTTACTTTACCCGAACGGTGAACACCATAAAAATAAAAAATAAAAAACTATGATGAAATTGAAATTTTGCCCACCTTACTTCCCAAAAAAGGTAATAAAAGTGATCAAAAAAGTCGCATGTACGCCAAAATTGTAACAATCAAACCGTCATCTCATCCCGCAAAAATCATACCCTACCCAAGATAATCGCCCAAAAACTGAAAAAACTATGGCTCTTAGACTATGGAAACACTAAAACATGATTTTTTTTGTTTCAAAAATGAAATCATTGTGTAAAACTTACATAAATAAAAAAAAAGTATACATATTAGGTATCGCCGCGTCCGTATCGCCCGGCTCTATAAAAATATCACATGATCTAACCCCTCAGATGACCACCGTAAAAAAATAAAAATAAAAACGGTGTAAAAAAAGCCATTTTTTGTCATCTTACGTCACAAAAAGTGTAATAGCAAGCAATCAAAAAGTCATATGCACCCCAAAATAGATGCCAATCAAACCGTCATCTCATCCCGCAAAAAATGAGACCCTACTTAAGATAATCGCCCAAAAACTGAAAAAACTATGGCTCTTAGACTATGGAGACACTAAAACATTTTTTTGGTTTTAAAAATGAAATCATTGTGTAAAACGTACATAAATAAAAAAAATTGTATACATATTAGGTATCTCCGCGTCCGTGACAACCTGCTCTATAAAATTACCACATGATCTAACCTGTCAGATGAATGTTGTAAATAACAAAAAAAAAACGGTGCCAAAAAAGCTATTTCTTGTTACCTTGCCGCACAAAAAGTGTAATATAGAGCAACCAAAAATCATATGTACCCTAAACTAGTACCAACAAAACTGCCACCCTATCCCGTAGTTTCTAAAATGGGGTCACTTTTTTGGAGTTTCTACTCTAGGGGTGCATCAGGGGGGCTTCAAATGGGACATGGTGTCAAAAAAACCAGTCCAGCAAAATATGCCTTCCAAAAACCATATGGTGTTCCTTTCCTTCTGCGCCCTGCCATGTGCCCGTACAGCTGTTTACGACCACATATGGGGTGTTTCTGTAAACTACAGAATTAGGGCCATAAATAATGAGTTTTGTTTGGCTGTTAACCCTTGCTTTGTAACTGGAAAAAAAATATTAAAATGGAAAATCTGCCAAAAAAGTGAAATTTTGAAATTGTATCTCTATTTTCCATTAAATCTTGTGCAACACCTAAAGGGTTAACAAAGTTTGTAAAATCAGTTTTGAATACCTTGAGGGGTGTAGTTTCTTAGATGGGGTCACTTTTATGGAGTTTATAATCTAGGGGTGCATCAGGGGGGCTTCAAATGGGACATGGTGCCAAAAAAACAGTCCAGCAAAATCAGCCCTCCAAAAACCAAACGGCGCACCTTTCACTCTACGCCCCGCTGTGTGCCCGTACAGTAGTTTACGGCCACATATGGGGTGTTTCTGTAAACAGCAGAGTCAGGGCAATAAAGATACAGTCTTGTTTGGCTGTTAACCCTTGCTTTGTTAGTGGAAAAAATGGGTTAAAATGGAAAATTAGGCAAAAAAATGAAATTCTCAAATTTCATCGCCATTTGCCAATAACTCTTGTGCAACACCTAAAGGGTTAACAACGTATGTAAAATCAGTTTTGAATACCTTGAGGGGTGTAGTTTCTTAGATGGGGTCACTTTTAGGGAGTTTCTCCTCTAGGGGTGCATCAGGGGGCTTCAAATGGGACATGGTGTAAATAAACCAGTCCATAAAAATCAGCCTTCCAAAAACCAAACGGCGCACCTTTCACTCTACGCCCCGCTGTGTGGCCGTACAGTAGTTTACGGCCACATATTGGGTGTTTCTGTAAATGGCAGAGTCAGGGCAATAAAGATACAGTCTTGTTTGGCTGTTAACCCTTGGTTTGTTAGTGGAAAAAATGGGTTAAAATGAAAAATTAGACAAAAAAATGAAATTCTCAAATTTCCTCCCTATTTGCCAATAACTCTTGTGCAACACCTAAAGGGTTAACAACGTATGCAAAATCAGTTTTGAATACCTTGAGGGGTGTAGTTTCTTAGATGGGGTCATTTTTGGGTGGTTTCTATAATGTAAGCCTCGCAAAGTGACTTGAGACCTGAACTGGTCCCTAGAAATTGAGTTTTTGTAAATTTCGGAAAAATTTCAAGATTTGCTTCTAAACTTCTAAGCCTTATAACATCCCCAAAAAATAAAATATCATTCCCAAAACAATTCAAACATGAAGTAGACATATGGGGAATGTAAAGTCATCACAATTTTTGGGGGTATTACTATGTATTACAGAAGTAGAGAAACTGAAACTTTGAAATTTGCTAATTTTTTTCAAATTTTTGTTAAATTAGGTATTTTTTGGTGCAAAAACAAATTTTTTTTTTACTCCATTTTACCAGTGTCATGAAGTACAATATGTGACGAAAAAACAATCTCAGAACGGCCTGGATAAGTCAAACCGTTTTAAAGTTATCAGCACTTAAAGGGACTCTGGTCAGATTTTCAAAAAATGGCCTGGTCCTAAGGTGTAAAAAGGCTGTGTCCTTAAGGGGTTAAAGACCAGGCCACTTTTTACACTTCTGACCTACCCTACTTTCACCGTTTATTGCTCGGTCATGCAACTTACCACCCAAATGAATTTTACCTCCTTTTCTTCTCACTAATAGAGCTTTCATTTGGTGGTATTTCATTGCTGCTGACATTTTTACTTTTTTTGTTATTAATCGAAATTTAAAGATTTTTTTGCAAAAAAATGACATTTTTCACTTTCAGTTGTAAAATTTTGCAAAAAAAAAGACATCCATATATAAATTTTGCTCTAAATTTATTGTTCTACATGCCTTTGATAAAAAAAAAATGTTTGGGTAAAAAAAAAAAATGGTTTGGGTAAAAGTTATAGCGTTTACAAACTATGGTACAAAAATGTGAATTTCCGCTTTTTGAAGCAGCTCTGACTTTCTGAGCACCTGTCATGTTTCCTGAGGTTCTACAATGGCCAGACAGTACAAACACCCCACAAATGACCCCATTTCGGAAAGTAGACACCCTAAGGTATTCGCTGATGGGCATAGTGAGTTCATAGAACTTTTTATTTTTTGTCACAAGTTAGCGGAAAATTATGATTTTTTATTTTTTTAGATTTTTTTTTCTTACAAAATCTCATATTCCACTAACTTGTGACAAAAAATAAAAAGTTCTATGAACTCACTATGCCCATCAGCGAATACCTTTGGGTGTCTTCTTTCCAAAATGGGGTCACTTGTGGGGTAGTTATACTGCCCTGGCATTCTAGGGGCCCAAATGTGTGGTAAGGAGTTTGAAATCAAATTCTGTAAAAAATGGCCGGTGAAATCCGAAAGGTGCTCTTTGGAATGTGGGCCCCTTTGCCCACCTAGGCTGTAAAAAAGTGTCACACATGTGGTATCTCCGTACTCAGGAGAAGTTGGGGAGAGTGTTTTTTTTCGGGTGTCATTTTACATATACCCATGCTGGGTGAGATAAATATCTTGGTCAAATGCCAACTTTGTATAAAAAAATGGGAAAAGTTGTCTTTTGCCAAGATATTTCTCTCACCCAGCATGGGTATATGTAAAATGACACCCCAAAACACATTCCCCAACTTCTCCTGAGTACGGAGATACCACATGTGTGACACTTTTTTGCAGCCTAGGTGGGCAAAGGGGCCCACATTCCAAAGAGCACCTTTCGGATTTCACCGGCCATTTTTTACAGAATTTGATTTCAAACTCCTTACCACACATTTGGGCCCCTTGAATGCCAGGGCAGTATAACTACCCCACAAGTGACCCCATTTTGGAAAGAAGACACCGTAAGGTATTCTCTGATGGGCATAGTGAGTTCATGGAAGTTTTTATTTTTTGTCACAAGTTAGTGGAATATGAGACTTTGTAAGAAAAAAATAAACAAATAAATCATCATTTTCCACTAACTTGTGACAAAAAATATAAAATTCTAGGAACTCTCCATGCCCCTCATGGAATACCTTGGGGTGTCTTCTTTCCAAAATGGGGCCACTTGTGGGGTAGTTATACTGCCCTGGCATTTTCCAGGGGCCCTAATGTGTGGTAAGTAGGTAAATGACCTGTGAAATCCTAAAGGTGCTCTTTGGAATGTGGGCCCCTTTGCCCACCTAGGCTGCAAAAAAGTGTCACACATGTGGTATCGCCGTATTCAGGAGAAGTTGGGCAATGTGTTTTGGGGTGTCTTTTTACATATACTCATGCTGGGTGAGAGAAATATCTCGGCAAAAGACAACTTTTCCCATTTTTTTATACAAAGTTGGCATTTGACCAAGATATTTATCTCACCCAGCATGGGTATATGTAAAATGACACCCCAAAACACATTGCCCAACTTCTCCTGAGTACGGCGATACCAGATGTGTGACACTTTTTGCAGCCTAGATGCGCAAAGGGGCCCACATTCCTTTTATGAGGGCATTTTTAGACATTTGGATCCCAGACTTCTTCTTACGCTTTAGGGCCCCTAAAATGCCAGGGCAGTATAAATACCCCACATGTGACCCCATTTTAGAAAGAAGACACCCCAAGGTATTCAATGAGGGGCATGGTGAGTTCATAGAAATTTTTCTTTTTTGGCACAAGTTAGCGGAAATTGATTTTATTTATTTTTTTCTCACAAAGTCTCCCTTTCCGCTAACTTGGGACAAAAATTTCAATCTTTCATGGACTCAATATGCCCCTCACGGAATACCTGGGGGTGTCTTCTTTCCGGAATGGGGTCACATGTGGGGTATTTATACTGCCCTGGCATTCTAGGGGCCCTAAAGCGTGAGAAGAAGTCTGGAATATAAATGTCTAAAATTTTTTACGCATTTGGATTCCGTGAGGGGTATGGTGAGTTCATGTGAGATTTTATTTTTTTACACAAGTTAGTGGAATATGAGACTTTGTAAGAAAAAAATAAAAATTTCCACTAACTTGGGCCAAAAAAATGTCTGAATGGAGCCTTACAGGGGGGTGATCAGGGAGTCTATATGGGGTGATCACCCCCCTGTCATTGATCACCCCCCTATAAGGCTCCATTCAGATGTCCGTATGTGTTTTGCGGATCCGATCCATGTATCCGTGGATCCGTAAAAATCATACGGACATCTGAATGCAGCCTTACAGGGGGGGTGATCAATGACAGGGGGGTGATCAATGACAGGGGGGTGATCAGGGAGTCTATATGGGATGATCACCCCCCCTGTAAGGCTCCATTCAGACGCCTGTATGTGTTTTGCGGATCCGATCCATCTATCAGTGGATCCGTAAAAATCATGCGGACGTCTGAATGGAGCATGACAGGGGGGTAATCAATGACAGGGGGGTGATCAGGGAGTCTGTATGGGGTGATCACCACAGTCATTGATCACGCCCCTGTAAGGCTCCATTCAGACGTCCGTATGCGTTTTGCGGATCCGATCCATCTATCAGTGGATCCGTAAAAATCATGCGGACATCTGAATTGAACTTTACAGGGGGGTGATCAATGACAGGGGGGTAATCAATGACAGGGGGGAGATCAGGGAGTCTATATGGGGTGATCACCACAGTCATTGATCACGCCCCTGTAAGGCTCCATTCAGACGTCCGTATGCGTTTTGCGGATCCGATCCATCTATCAGTGGATCCGTAAAAATCATGCGGACGTCTGAATGGAGCTTTACAGGGGGGTGATCAATGACAGGGGGGTAATCAATGACAGGGGGGTGATCAGGGAGTCTATATGGGGTGATCAGGGGCTAATAAGGGGTTAATAAGTGACAGGGGGGGGGGGTGTAGTGTAGTGTGGTGCTTGGTGCTACATATTACTGAGCTACCTGTGTCCTCTGGTGGTCGATCCAAACAAAAGGGACCACCAGAGGACCAGGTAGCAGGTATATTAGACGCTGTTATCAAAACAGCGTCTAATATACCTGTTAGGGGTTAAAAAAATCACATCTCCAGCCTGCCAGCGAACGATCGCCGCTGGCAGGCTGGAGATCCACTCGCTTACCTTCCGATCCTGTGAACGTGCGCGCGTTCACAGGAAATCTCGCGTCTCGCGAGAGGACGCGCCGGCGCGTCCAGGCGGAATGAATCAACCACCTCCAGAACTCGTCGCTGCGTTCGGCGGTCCGGAGGTGGTTAAGGGAGCAGTGGAAAGGGACAGGAGACATTAATGAAAGCTGTTATTATATATATAAAAAAAAAAAAGACAGTTATCCTTTAAGGCCTCATGCACAGGACCATATTTTGTATCCAATCAGCATTTTTTGTGACTTGCACAGTGGCCCATTTATTTCTATTGGTCCGCAAAAAAAAAAGAAACACAGCATAGATGTCTTCTGTGTGCTGCCTGCCTCTATGTGTCCGTTCCACAAATTATAGAACATGGCCTATTCTTGTCTGTATGCAGACAAGAAAAGTAAGTTCTTGTGATGGAAGTGAGAAAAATGGAGATTGCACACAGAAGGTATCCGGGTATTGCGGGTTGTGTGCCTGAGGCCTGAGACAGATAATGATACCTCACAAGATAGTTATTAATTAACATTCACTATTTGTCTACTTTATTCTGGATTCATTTTGTGTCATTTTATTTTTTGAGGACGTTTTGAAGGCTTAGAATTTTACAAGCAATTTTTCAAATTTTAAAGAAAATTTCCAAAACCCACTATTTTAAGGGCCAAATTGGTTATGAAGTTACTTGCATAATAGAGTCCACCCATAAATTACTCCATTTTAGAAACTGCACCTTCAAGTTATTCAGAACTGAATTTAAAAACTTTGTTAACCCTTTAGTTGTTCCAAATGAATTAAAGGGGTTATCCAACCCCCTATAATAACCCCCCTAATGCCTGGGCACCTCATATAGGTTATATTTACCTCGCTCCCTAGCACCTGCATCGCTCCTGATCCCTGCACGGTCGCTGCTGCATCTCCCCGTTGTGCGGATCAAAACATCCGGCCCCGAATGCTATTTTTTAACATGAGAAAATGCACCCTACGGATTGTTACCCATTTTCTCCTGAATACTGATACAGCCCATATGTGGTTGTAAACTGCTGTTTGGACACACCGTATGATTCAGAAGGGAAAAAATACCATATGGATTTAGAAGGTGAAAAGGTTTTCAGATGCCATGTCGCATGAACAGATCCTGAGGTTTCCCTACAAACCTCCAAGGAGTGACCCCATTTTGGAAATTGTACCCCTCATGGAATTTTTCAAGTGGTATAGTGAGTATTCTGTCTCTGTGACTCCCAGAAATAAATATGTAGTGGTTGGTGAAAAGTGAATATTTAAGCTGTGCAGAATATATCAGACTATAATAAGGTGGTAAAATAACAGGGTACATTAAGGATGAAATTGGATGGGAAGTAATCCTTTGGTGTCTTTTCATATCTCCCTTTTGGAACACACTCGGAAAAAATTGGTGCCTTGATCACCGCCTCTAAAAAATGAAGAAATGATCCCGTCTGGACTGCAGATCGAAATAACATATACGGCTTTGTGCATGGCCAGCGTTTTGTACCACACCTTTGTTTTCCACATGGCACTGTTCAGCCTCAGTACTTGTGCCTATTGTCATTTAGGATGCGGTTGGGCTTGGGGTAGTGGCATCTCGTACAGGGGTAGGGAAGCCCGTGTACTTTGGTCAGTACAAGGACATCCCTGTTGTCCATGTTCTTAACCACCAACATGTATTCCACTCTTGCGAAAAAAAACTTAGCCCAATCACTGTGTGTAAGGCATGGCGACCTGATCTTCATTGCACCATACATGTACGACACCAGTTCTGAAGGGGTTAAAGAAGAGACAGGACCTTATTTTACATTATAAGGGCTCATGCATACGGCTGCTGCTTGGCTGTTCCGCGCATTGGGGACCAATTTGCGGTTCCCAATGCACAGGCACCATCCGTGTGGATTCCGCAGATGGATCCAGACCCATTCAACTTGAATGTGTCCGTGATCTATCCTCACCTCAAAAAATAGAACATGTTCCATTTTCTCGCAGTGTGGAGGCACTGAGGGACTCAAGTGAATGGGTCCGCATCTGTGATGCGGTGAGCACGGCTGGATTTTTTGCGACTGCCCCGGTGATCCCATTCATTTGTATGGGATCACCGATACTCTGTGTTCCTGGCCACGACTGGGGTCGCGTGACCAGTGTCGCCATGTAGCACTTGCCTTAGATGGAGAGTTCTGGCATTAAGGGGGTTTAACCCCTTAACGCAAAATGCCGTGCATGTACGGAGGGGGGTGCATTGCCAGAATGCCTTCTGCCATACATATACGGCGGGCACCAGAGCGGTGCGCGCCCGATCACTGCAGGGGTCCGCCAGTCCCTGGTAGTCGGGCCCCTGCTATATCCGCCGGCATCTCTGTAAAAGCCGATGCCGGTGGATTAACAACTTCTATGCCGTGGTCCGCGCTGACCGCGACATAGAAGGGGTTTGTGTCGGGTGAGGGAGCGCATAGAGTCCCCGCGCTGCTGTGGCGGGGACTCGATGTGTCAGAAGGCAGCCCGATGCTGTGCACAGGCTGCCCAATGCCTTGCACAGCATCGGGACCTGCCTTCTACGGGTGCTCAGGAGATCCAGCCTCAGGCTTGGTCTCCTAGGCAACCTGTTAGTGTATGACTCTGTGTAATACACTAACAGGCAATGCATTACAATACAGATGTATTGTAATGCATTGCAGAGGGGATCAGACCCCCAAAAGTTGAAGTCCCAGAGTGGGACAGAAATAAAGTTTAAAAAAAAAAAAGTGTTTTCAATAAAAAATAAAATAAAAGTTTCAAGTTAAAAGAAAAAAACGCCCCTTTCCCCTGATTTTATAATAAAAAAAAAGAAAAGAAAATACACACATATTAGGTATCGCCGCGTCCGTAACAACCTTCTCTATAAAAATATCACATGATTTAACCCCTCAGGTTAACACCATTAAAAAAAAAGCCATTTTGTCACTTTACATCACAAAAAGTGTAATAGCAAGCGATCAAAAAGTCATATGCACCCCAAGATTGTACTAATCAAACCGTAATCTCATCCCTCAAAAATGATACCCTATCTAAGACAATCACCCAAAAAATAAAAAAAAATATGGCTCTCAGACTATGGAGACACTAAAACATGATTTTTTTTTGTTTCAAAAATGTACAGTGTATAAAACTTAAATAAATAAAAAAAAGTATACATATTAGGTATCGCTGCATCCGTAATGACCTGCTCTATATATCACATGATTTAACCCCTCAGGTGAATCTAAAAAATCAAGTAAAAATGGTATCAAAAAGCCATTTTGTCACCTTACATCACAAAAAGTGTAATAGCATGCGATCAAACAGTCATACGCACCCCAAAATATTACAATCAAACCGTCATCTCATACTGAAAAAAAATTGCCCCTACATGACAGTTGCCCAAAAAATAAAAAAATATATATGGTGTTCAGAATATGGATACAAAAACATATTTTTTTCAAAAATGCTTTATTATATAAAACTGAAACAAACAACTAAAAAAAAGTAGTCATATTTGGTATTGTCATGTCTGTAACAACCTGCTCTATAAAAATAGCTCATGAGCTAACCTGTCAGATGAACGTTGTAAATAACAAAAAATAAAAAGTGCCAAAACAGCTATTTTTTGTTACCTTGCCTCACAAAAAGTGTAATATAGAGCAACCAAAAATCATCTGTACCCTAAAATAGTACCAACAAAACTGCCACCTTATAACGTAGTTTCCAAAATGGGGTCACTTTTTTGTAGTTTCTACTCTAGGGGTGCATCAGGGGGTCTTCAAATGTGACATAGCAAGTTAAAATTATGCCAGTGAAATCTGCCCTCCAAAAACCATATGGCGTTCCTTTCCTTCTGCGCCCTGCCGTGTGCCCATACAGCAGTTTTTGACCACATATGGGGTGTTTCTGTAAACTACAGAATCAGGGCAATAAATATTGAGTTTAGTTTGGCTGTTAATCCTGGCTTTGTTAGCGGAAAAAAATGATTAAAATGGAAAATCTGCCAAAAAAGTGAAATTCTGAAATTTCATCTCCATTTTCAATTAATTCTTGTGGAACACCTAAAGGGTTAACAGAGTTTGTAAAATCAGTTTTGAATACAGTGAGGGGTTTAGTTTCTAAAATTGGGTCACTTTTTTCGAGTTTCTACTCTAGGGGTGCATCAGGGGAGCTTCAAATGGGACATGGAGTCAATAAACCAGTCCATCAAAATCTGCCTTCCAAAAACCATATGGCGTTCCTTCTGCTCCCTGCCATGTGGCCATAAAGCAGTTTACGACCACATATGGCGTGTTTCTGTAAACTACAGAATCAGGGCAATAAATATTAAGTTTTGTTTGGCTGTTAACCTTTGCTTTGTGTCACTGTGGGGAGTGGGGGAAAGCCCCCACCGTGCGGTGTAAAAGGAATCAGCCTGTCCAAAAGGAGTAATAAGGGACCAGGTTACCTTCAACAGCGTCCCTAATCCTCTCCCTGACTCCTCACCGTATGAGCGGACCCCGATGGTAGGACTGCTCATACTCTGGAATTTTAGAGACCCTGAGTCGCCCTGGTAATCCCTCACCAAGGAGCCGGAAAGAGACTACCTGTTCATTCCAGTCATGGAGAAACAGGAGTCTCTATCTGAGGCCAGGCTGCAAGGAGAGGGGAACACATACAGCATATGGAGTTGGCAGGTAAGCGAAACCCATAACACACTTAACTACCACAGCCACACTGACTGGAACCCGTGCACAGGTGCTGCTGTCCACACCAACATTAAAGGACACAGCACAAACCACAACCACACAGAAACCCAGGACACCCATAGCTGCAATAAACGTGAGACAGGGGAATGTCTAGCAAACATGCTGGACACCAAACACCACCAGCCATGTAACACAGCACAAGACATACAACACCCTGAACATAACCCACGCAAACCAAAAGATAAGAAGGGAAAGAGACACCATAATAACATCAATGACCACAAGAGTGGCCCTCACTGGACAGATGGTAAAAGCCAGGAACAGTGAACCACCAGCATACACCAAGGCTGGAGGAACACTGAGTTTCAGACATCCAGCAGAGGCTAAATAGCCCAAGCAGCCACACCCACACACACATAAACCCAGTGTTCACAAAACACTAGGAAAGAAGTTAACCCTTCCAACACCAGACAGAGGAAGGAAGACACTTAAAGGGGAAGTGCACACACAAGCATAACAAACCACACGTTACCACCGGCAAAAACATGCGCGGCAACCATATCACGGCAATCACCCAGAAGGCCGAGACACTGCCACCGCATGCTCTCACAGCAGCACGTTGCCGCGGGCAACCGCAAGTGTGGCAACAGTGTCACAGCGCAAACCAAAGGCCGTGACACTTTGTTAGCGGAAAAAAAATGATTCAAATGGAAAATCTGCCAAAAAAGTGAAATTCTGAAATATCATCTCCATTTTCCATTAACCACCTCAGCCCCCAGTGCTTAACCCCTTAAGGACATAGGACGTACCGGTACGCCCTATTTCCCGAGTCCTTAAGGACCAAGGACGTACCGGTACGTTCTAACTTTTAAATCGGGATTCCGGCGCCCGAGGGGTTAAACGGAACGGGATTTCGACTGAAATCCTTCAGCCGGCATCCTGTGACAACGCCAGGGGGGGTGATGTGACCCCCCCGTGTCGGCGATCGCAGCAAACCGCAGGTCAATTCAGACCTGCGGTTTGCTGCGCTTTTTGCAGTTTCTGATGCCCGCGGTCCCTGACCGCGGGGATCAGAAACTTTTGAGTGCCTATAATCTATATTTTTCACCCCCCCCCCTGCACCCCTGCATGATTTGATGCCGGCGGGTGGTGCGGGGGGGGTGTCGCATGCGGTGGGGGCGTTGCGGGAGGCGGGCGGTGCGGCAGGCGGGATCGCGATCCCCCGCCCGCCTCCCCATGAATGATCGTTGGCTTCTAGTGGTTATACCAGGGTGCCAGCACATTGCTGGCACCCTGGTATAAACGGCTGACATCTGTGCAGATGTCAGCCGTTTAACCCTTTCCATACCGCGGTCCGTACGGACCGCTGTATGGAAAAAGTTATCTGTCATCGCTCAGGGAGCTCCCTCCCTCTCCATCGGGGGGCTGCTGTGCCTTTGCAGCCCCCCGATGGAGAGGGAGAGAGCCCCCAGAGAGCCCCCCTTAGCCCCGTGCTTACCCTTCCCCGTCTGCGAAGTTCTGAGCAGACGGGGAGGGTTCCCATGGCAACAGGACGCCTGCTCAGGCGTCCTGCTGTCCATGGTGCTGAACAGATCTGTGCTGAAAGCATAGATCTGTTCAGTGTAAGTAAAATACAGTACAGAACAATATATATTGTACTGTACTGTATTATACAGACATCAGACCCACTGGATCTTCAAGAACCAAGTGGGTCTGGGTCAAATTTTTTTTTTAAAAAAGTGAAAAAAGTTAAGATAAAAAAAAAACATTTATCACTGAATAAAAATTAAAAAAATAAAATAAACTACACATATTAGGTATCGCCGCGTCCGTAACGACCTGATCTATAAAATGGTCATGTTACTTTCCCCGCACGGTGAACGCCATAAAAATAAAAAAATAAAAACTATGAGAAAATTGAAATTTTGCCCACCTTACTTCCCAAAAAAGGTAATAAAAGTGATCAAAAAAGTCGCATGTACGCCAAAATAATACCAATCAAACCGTCATCTCATCCCGCAAAAAATGAGACCCTACTCAAGATAATCGCCCAAAAGCTGAAAAAACTATGGCTCTTAGACTATGGAAACACTAAAACATGATTTTTTTTTGTTTCAAAAATGAAATCATTGTGTAAAACTTACATAAATAAAAAAAAAGTATACATATTAGGTATCGCCGCGTCCGTATCGACCGGCTCTATAAAAATATCACATGACCTAACCCCTCAGATGACCACCGTAAAAAAATAAAAATAAAAACAGTGTAAAAAAAGCCATTTTTTGCCATCTTACGTCACAAAAAGTGTAATAGCAAGCGATCAAAAAGTCATAATCACCCCAAAATAGTGCCAATCAAACCGTCATCTCATCCCGCAAAAAATGAGACCCTACTCAAGATAATCGCCCAAAAACTGAAAAAACTATGGCTCTTAGACTATGGAGACACTAAAACATTTTTTTGGTTTTAAAAATGAAGTTATTGTATAAAACTTACATAAATAAAAAAAAATGTATACATATTAGGTATCGCCGCGTCCGTGACAACCTGCTCTATAAAATTACCCCATGATCTAACCTGTCAGATGAATGTTGTAAATAACAAAAAAAAAAAACGTGCCAAAAAAGCTATTTCTTGTTACCTTGCTGCACAAAAAGTGTAATATAGAGCAACCAAAAATCATATGTACCCTAAACTAGTACCAACAAAACTGCCACCCTATCCCGTAGTTTCTAAAATGTAGTCACTTTTTTGGAGTTTCCACTCTAGGGGTGCATCAGGGGGGCTTCAAATGGGACATGGTGTCAAAAAAACCAGTCCAGCAAAATCTGCCTTCCAAAAACCTTATGGCATTCCTTTCCTTCTGCGCCCTGCCGTGTGCCTGTACAGCTGTTTACGACCACATATGGGGTGTTTCTGTAAACTACAGAATCAGGGCCATAAATAATGAGTTTTGTTTGGCTGTTAACCCTTGCTTTGTAACTGGAAAAAAAATATTAAAATGGAAAATCTGCCAAAAATTTGAAATTTTGAAATTGTGTCTCTATTTTCCATTAAATCTTGTGCAACACCTAAAGGGTTAACAACGTTTGTAAAATCAGTTTTGAATACCTTGAGGGGTGTAGTTTCTTAGATGGGGTCACTTTTATGGAGTTTCTACTCTAGGGGTGCATCAGGGGGGCTTCAAATGGGACATGGTGTCAAAAAAACAGTCCAGCAAAATCAGCCTTCCAAAAACCAAACTGCGCACCTTTCACTCTACGCCCTACTGTGTGCCCGTACAGTCGTTTACGGCCACATATGGGGTGTTTCTGTAAACAGCAGAGTCAGGGCAATAAAGATACAGTCTTGTTTGGCTGTTAACCCTTGCTTTGTTATTGGAAAAAATGGGTTAAAATTGAAAATTAGGCAAAAAAATGAAATTCTCAAATTTCATCCCCATTTGCCAATAACTCTTGTGCAACACCTAAAGTGTTAACGACGTATGTAAAATCAGTTTTGAATACCTTGAGGGGTGTAGTTTCTTAGATGGGGTCACTTTTAGGGAGTTTCTCCTCTAGGGGTGCATCAGGGGGCTTCAAATGGGACATGGTGTCAAAAAACCAGTCCATAAAAATCAGCCTTCCAAAAACCATACGGCGCACCTTTCCCTCTACGCCCCGCTGTGTGGCCGTACAGTAGTTTACGGCCACATATTGGGTGTTTCTGTAAACGGCAGAGTCAGGGCAATAAAGATACCATCTTGTTTGGCTGTTAACCCTTGCTTTGTTAGTGGAAAAAATGTGTTAAAATGAAAAATTAGACAAAAAAATTAAATTCTCAAATTTCCTCCCCATTTGCCAATAACTCTTGTGCAACACCTAAAGGGTTAATAATGTATGCAAAATCAGTTTTGAATACCTTGAGGGGTGTAGTTTCTTAGATGGGGTCATTTTTGGGTGGTTTCTATTATGTAAGCCTCGCAAATCGACTTCAGACCTGAACTGGTCCCTAAAAATTTAGTTTTTGTAAATTTCTGAAAAATTTCAAGATTTGCTTCTAAACTTCTAAGCCTTATAACATCCCCAAAAAATAAAATATCATTCCCAAAACAATTCACACATGAAGTAGACATATGGGGAATGTAAAGTCATCACAATTTTTTGGGGTATTACTATGTATTACAGAAGTAGAGAAACTGAAACTTTGAAATTTGCAAATTTTTCCAAATTTTGTAAATTAGGTATTTTTTTGTGCAAAAAAAAAATTTTTTTTGACTTCATTTTACCAGTGTCATGAAGTACAATATGTGACGAAAAAACAATCTCAGAATGGCCTGGATAAGTCAAAGCGTTTTAAAGTTATTAGCACTTAAAGTGACACTGGTCAGATTTCCAAAAAATGGCCTGGTCCTTAAGGTGAAAATGAGCCCGGTCCTTAAGGGGTTAAACACCCTGAAAGACCAGGCCACTTTTTACACTTCTGACCTACACTACTTTCACCGTTTATTGCTCGGTCATGCAACTTACCACCCAAATGAATTTTACCTCCTTTTCTTCTCACTAATAGAGCTTTCATTTGGTGGTATTTCATTGCTGCTGACATTTTTACTTTTTTTGTTATTAATCCAAATTTTTAACGATTTTTTTGCAAAAAAATGACATTTTTCACTTTCAGTTGTAAAATTTTGTAAAAAAAACGAGATCCATATAGAAATTTTGCTCTAAATTTATAGTTCTACATGTCTTTGATAAAAAAAAAATGTTTGGGTAAAAAAAAATGGTTTGGGTAAAAGTTATAGCGTTTACAAACTATGGTACAAAAATGTGAATTTCCGCTTTTTGAAGCAGCTCTGACTTTCTGAGCACCTGTCATGTTTCCTGAGGTTCTACAATGCCCAGACAGTACAAACACCCCACAAATGACCCCATTTCTGAAAGTAGACACCCTAAGGTATTCACTGATGGGCATAGTGAGTTCATAGAACTTTTTATTTTTTGTCACAAGTTAGCGGAAAATGATGATTTTTTTTTTTTTTTTCTTACAAAGACTCATATTCCACTAGTGACAAAAAATAAAAAGTTCTATGAACTCACTATGCCCATCAGCGAATACCTTGGGGTCTCTTCTTTCCAAAATGGGGTCACTTGTGGGGTAGTTATACTGCCCTGGCATTCTAGGGGCCCAAATGTGTGGTAAGGAGTTTGAAATCAAATTCTGTAAAAAATGACCTGTGAAATCCGAAAGGTGCTCTTTGGAATATGGGCCCCTTTGCCCACCTAGGCTGCAAAAAAGTGTCACACATCTGGTATCTCCGTACTCAGGAGAAGGTGGGGAATGTGTTTTGGGGTGTCATTTTATATATACCCATGCTGGGTGAGAGAAATATCTTGGCAAAAGACAACTTTTCC